>NC_092412.1:263772292-263972138 GCF_040894005.1 Engystomops pustulosus
CAGACTAAGGGACACTAAGGAGAGAGGCCCTCCCCGTGCCCAGCCTCTCATACTCCAGAGAGCGCACCTTCACCAGGAGGGGAGAGGACAGACTAAGGGACACTAAGGAGAGAGGTCCTCCCCGTGCCCAGCCTCTCATACTCCAGAGAGCGCACCTTCACCAGGAGGAGAGAGGACAGACTAAGGGACACTAAGGAGAGAGGTCCTCCCCGTGCCCAGCCTCTCATACTCCAGAGAGCGCACCTTCACCAGGAGGGGAGAGGACAGACTAAGGGGCACTAAGGAGAGAGGCCCTCCCCGTGCCCAGCCCCTCATACTCCAGAGAGCGCACCTTCACCAGGAGGGGAGAGGACAGACTAAGGGACACTAAGGAGAGAGGCCCTCCCCGTGCCCAGCCTCTCATGCTCCAGAGAGCGCACCTTCACCAGGTCACCCAGAATGTTCCTAACCACCTCATCCACCGGGAGGATTTTACGCTGCGTCGATACTAAGCACCGTGCGTTCCACGTGTGGTACCTGACCACTAGACTGACTAGAAATAACGTGCAGCGGTCCCGGCCACCCAGGCCTCTGAATGCTCCATAGGCCCACTCCGCATAGGAGAGACCGGCTAACCCGGGCCAATGGATGGAAGCGCCCACCCGGTTGTACACCTCTGTGTTAAAGGGACAATGAAGCAGGAAGTGGTCCATGCTCTCCAGCAGGCCACCGCACTCCTCCCGGGGACAACCCCTTTCCTCAGAGCTCCTACACTTCAGATTGTCCCTCACACACAGCTTTCCATGGAAGCAGCGCCAAGTCAAGTCCCAAAACTTCAAGGGGATCCTGATGGAATTCAAAAGACCTAAACCCACCCCCAGATCCCGACTTGGGCAATCCCTGAGGGCCAGAGGCTTCTGGAAATGGGTCAACAGAACCCTTTTGTCAAGGACTTTCCTTGACATGGTCCTGATCTCCCACATTCCCAGACCCCACCGGCGAATCACCTTCAGAACCGGGGTAGCGTAAGCCGGAAGATGCCCATGCGGTGTACGAAGATCCTTCACTCGCCCTCCTGTCTCCCATTCCTGGAAGAAAGGCCAAAACCATCCCCTGCAGGAGTATACCCACGGAGGAGCCCTCTCTTTCCAGAGGTTTGCTACATTGATCTTAAGAAAGGTATTCACTAGGAACACCACAGGGTTGACCATACACAACCCTCCTTGTCTCCTCGTGCGGTAAGTAACCTCCCTCTTGATTAGGTTCAGCCTATTCCCCCATAACAGCTGGAAGAACAGACTGTACACTCGAGTCCAGAGGGGTTCTGGCAACATGCACACACTGCCCAGATATATCAGCAATGGGAGCAGGTAAGTTTTAATCAAGTTCACCCTTTCCCTGAGGGTCAAAGACCAACCCTTCCACTGGTCCACCTTCTGGGCGGCGATCTTAAGCCTGCCATCCCAGTTTTGCATGGGGTAATCCCCCTGGCCAAATTCGATGCCGAGAACTTTGGCAGAATCTTGGGGCCCTGGAAGAGTGTCCGGGAGATCAAAGCCTGGACCTCCCTCTCCCAGCCAGAGACTCTCACACTTATCCCGGTTGATCTTGGACCCAGAAGCCTCTGAGTAGCGGTCAACCTCTGACATCACCCATTGCGCCTCCCCTCTCGAGGACACAAAAACGGTGACATCATCGGCATACGCTACCACCCTTAGAGTGGCTTCCGGTGCCGCCTGGTCCATCCCGACTCCCACCAACGGCCCACGATCAACCCTCCTAAGGAATGGGTCAATCGCGAACACGTATAAAAGTGGGCTCAGAGGACAACCCTGGCGAACACCAGACCCAACCTCAAAAGAGCGGCCAATCCAACCGTTCACAAGCGGGAAACTCTCTGCCCCTGTGTACAAAACCTTAAGCCAATTGACAAACTCCCCCGGCAGGCCATACCTCAGAAGGACAGACCAGAGGTACTCGTGGTTAACCCGATCAAACGCTTTTGCCTGATCCAAGGACAGCAAGTACCCCTTCCAGTTACCAGCCCTGCCCTGCTCCACTGCCTCCCGGACACAAAGCACAGCACTAAATGTACTGCGGCCTGGAACAGAGCAGTGCTGGGTCCCCGAAAGGAGCCGGGGCGCAAACTGCACCAGCCGATTAAACAGCACCTTTGCCAAAACCTTTCTGTCCGTATTGAGAAGCGCTATGGGACGCCAGTTCTCAACAAGAGATCGGTCCTTACCCTTTGACAGGATGATCAGGGCAGACCTCCTCATTGACTTCGGCAGAGCGCCCGAGGAAAGACACTCATTGAATACCTCAGTCAAGAGGGGAACCAAGGCGTCCTTAAAGGTTTTATAAAACTCAGATGTTAAGCCATCCGGACCTGGCGATTTCTTGAGGGCGAGCCCTTCAATCGCCAGGCTGACTTCCTCTTCCCTGATCATCTCTGTCAAAACATCAAGAGAGGGGTCTACTCCTGGCTCAGGGACAGTTTCAGCCAGGAAAGCCGACATCACATCCCGATCAAGATCCTTCCTGCCCAAGAGGTGCGAGTAGAAGGATCTGACGACCTCCAGAATCCCTGATCTGGACCTTTTCAGGGATCCCGTACTGTCAACCAGTCCTGTGACAACTTTACCATTCACTGACATCTTGCAGTTTCTGTAAGGGTCGGGCGAGCGGTATTTCCCGTAATCCCTCTCAAAAACCAAAGATGCGTGTCTATCGTACTGACACCTCTTCAGCAAGGATTTCACTCTGGAGATGTCCTCACGACTACCTCCAGTCGAGACGAGATGCTCGAGTTTCCTCCTCAGGCCCTGATACAGGCGGTACCTGTCCAGACTCCTGAGGCTCGAGAGCTGGCGGAAGAATCTCGCCACCCTTTTCTTGAGAATCTCCCACCACTCTGACTTACTGCTACAAAGGCCCAGCAATGGTACCTGGCTCTGAAGAAAGTCCTCAAAGGATTGTCTGATCTCCGCTTCTTCCAGGAGAGACGAATTGAGCTTCCAGTAGCCTCTTCCCATCCGGGGGGTCTCTGTAACATTCAGAGAAAACAAAATTAAACAGTGGTCGGAGAACTCCACCTCAACAACGGACACTGCTGAAGAAATGGCTTCCTCCTTGAAATAAAACCTGTCTATTCTAGACCTGCAGCTACCCCTATAATAGGTGAACCCCGCGTGGCCTGGGGTGTGCCGGATGTGGACATCCACCAGGCGAGCCTCACTGGCTATGCTATTAAGAGCGACGCTATCATAAGTCAGCTTGTCTCTGGAACCTCCCCTATCCTGGGACCTCGTGACAGCATTGAAGTCCCCTCCAAAGACCACCTGCCGACTTGTAAAAAGGTAGGGCTTGATCCTCATAAAGAGACACTTCCTGTCCCACTTGGACTGGGGACCATAGATGTTAATAAGACGAAGTTCTTGTCCCCTCATGAGGACATCCAGGATCAGGCACCTCCCCATTTCTAACTCAATAACTCGTCGGCATTCTACCGGTGCGGTAAAAAGGACCGCCACTCCGCTATACGGCTCGGCCGCAAGAGACCAATAGGAAGGCCCGTGTCTCCATTCCCTCTTAGCTTTAAACACGGCCGCCAAATCTGGCAGCCTGGTCTCCTGCAAAAATAAAATGTCGGCTTCAACGCGGCCGAGAAAATCAAAGGCCGCAAATCTAGCCGCATCAGACTTAATGCTGGCGACATTAATGGACGCCAGCGTCAACGGAGTGGGTGCCGCCATCATGAGTGATTGAGTTAGACGGCTTTTTTCTTACTACCTCCCTTCCCTCTACTGTCCTCTGAGGATGATCCCTTTTCCCTTTTCCCTTCAGAATTGGGGCAACTTCTTTTTAACGAAATCGAGGTGTCCATGTTATTACTGGCCCCCAAGGACCCACCCGGACCACCCTCTCCTTCGTCCTTGTCTCCTGACTCTGAGTCAGTCTCCCACTCTGAGGACCCAGCATCCCCAGAGGATAGAGACTCGGCGCCCCCTGCAGGCTGCTCCGCCGCCACCTCCAGAACCCCACCCTCAGCCCCTCCTTCCGAGGAGGCGATCTCATCGAGGGTGAGGAACCGGTTGGAAAGCTCAACCAGAGGGGAGGAAGTTTTCCCTTCCTTAGGTACCTTAGATACGCCGCGTTTTTTCTTTTTCTGCTTGCGCTTATTTTCTAGCCAAATCCTGTTATCCTCATCCATACTCTCATAATGGGAGGACGTGGAGGACATGGCACCTTTCTCGCGCTCCATCCTCCTGACCTCCTCATCCAACTCATCATCCCTCAGGGCCTCAGTAGCATGACCAGCCTCTGAGGAAGGACCAAGGGTCACCCCAGCAACCTGAGGCTTCCCCAGTCCTCTCCCTTTTTGTCTGGCCTCAAGCCGCCTCAACTGAGAAGGTGACTTATTCTTACTTTTCTTCACAGGCCCCTCAGCTCCTCCACCTCTGCTGGTACCTTCCCCAGCAGAAGCAACCTCATGGCTCTTCTCCACTGGGGTCACAACCGCATTGGCAAAGGAGCGAGGACAACGGCTGAAAGGGTGACCGAGCTCACCACACAGGTTACACCTAATGTCCTTACAGGATGCAGCGAGATGACCTAGCCCACCACACAAAGCGCACTTCTGCACTTGGCAGCTGGCGCTAAAGTGTGTGGGGTCACCGCACCTGTGACAGACCTTCGGCTGCCCCTGGTAGAAAATCAGGATTCTGTCTCGTCCAAGAAAGGCTGAAGAAGGAATGTGGGCGACTGTGCCGCCTGAACACTTCAACTTCATCATGAAGGTCCAGGCTCCAGACCAAATGCCAAATTCATCGCGGTTTTTCTGAGGTACCTGAACTACTTCGCCATAACGACTTAGCCACGTCATGATGTCCATGCAAGAAAGTGACTCGTTACGGGTCAAAACGGTCACCTTCTTGACTGTGTTTTGGCGAGACACTGCTTGCACAGCAAAGTCTCGCCATGCGGGCTCGTTCTTTGCCAGCTCATAATTCGACCAGAAGAGCTCTAAGCCCTCCGGCCGAACAAAGCTGACATCGAAATCCGGAGTACCATAAGGATGTATCAGGGCAAAGATGTCACTAGCCCTGAAGTTCATCTTCAGGAGGAGCTCCACCACCCTTGACCTGGGTGGGCATGCGTCACTGCCCCTCCAGCGAAGACGAACCACATTCCTACGGGAAGCTCCGGGCCCGGTTGTGGGTAAAGACCATACAGTCTCTCCCCCCCTTTTCTCTTGGAAGGCTGCCAGGCCATGCCTGTCTGTCCAGAAAGACAGATCAACCTCTCTCCCCTCTACAGTGATTGACTTTTCCCCTCTCCTGAGAGCCTCCAGAAGACGCCTTTGCAAAACGCTGTTCCCAGAGCCAGGAGACAAGGAGTTAACCCCACTTGCCCCAGCGGTGACACTCGCATAGCTCCTTATGGGAGCGGCCACCACTGGGGGTGCAGATGGATCAGCACTCCTACCAGGATCCCCCCCATCACCATTCACCACCCCCACATTCACCACACTATGTACATTACTGCCTCGCTTCCTTGCATCACTGCCTCGCTTCCTTGCATCACTCACACCAGCTGGGCCAGGAGGACCTGGGGTTGCCTCGGCATCACTGGGCACTGGGGGTAGAGCCACCTCCATAGCTGATGCAGCCTGAGAAGAGGCAGCTCCAACCCCGATCTTACTTGTGCCCTCTGCCTCATTGGCATTAACCCCTTGTTGTCCAGTAGTTTTTCGCTGCTCGCTGGATGCAAGAGGCCTCTTGTCTTTATTAACTCCGGACAGTCTCTTATGGTCATCTCCAGGGTCAGATGCACCAATACAAAATAAAACCTTTCCTGCGCCCTTTCCCACAGGCTGCACAGGACGATTGGGAGGCGCTGCACCACAAGCCCCAGCAGCCCCATCACATTGCCGCTGCTCACCGGAGCTAGATGCAGCCACAGCGCTAGGGGCTACAGGAGCCACCGTCCCTGGCACCGGGCCACCCCCCCCTCCCACTGGGGGGCAGCGCACAGTACCAGGACCTGCTGGATCGCCCTCACTGTCCGGCCTTTCGGCCGATGCCTTCCCTGCACCATCCTTGCTACTACAAACAAGGCTGGTGCTCTGCGCCATGGTGGAACGTGGCTTTGCACTCTCCCCGCACCCTGGCACCGAGTCCACTGCAGGATTCGTGCTGGGCTGGGCAACGGGGCCTACACGACAGGCTGACACTGCTGCCTGCCCGGAGGAAACAGGGAGGGGACGAAACACCAGATTCACCTCCTGAGACGCCTTGATCTTCTTGGCTCTCTTCTTTCTCTTTAGGTCGTCATCTGGCATATCATTGCCGAAGGAAAAGTTCTGGAGGTGAACTGGGGACTCAAGCTCACGGATCTGAGCCATTAGCGCCCCTCCCTGGCCGCTGTCATCACTTTCCTCCTCCAGGTTGGCAGAGCCGCAGCCTGATGGTAATGGCGCTTGCTCTGCAGGCAGCCTGTCGTGCGAGGCCTGCTGGTGTTGGTGCAGGCCACCAGACGGACACGGCAGGTCTTCCTCATCCTCCTCATCATCGCCATCATCCGCCTGGATCTCAAGCCCCTTCAGCTTTCTCAGCTTATCCTGGCGCATTTCTTCAAACCTCATGTCGTTCTCCAGCTTTTCCCGGAACGGACCGCTGTTGTCACGGATAAGCCGACGCTTCTCCTCCAGAGCGGTGACCTCGGCTTTAAGCCTGTTGATGGTGATAAGAAGATCAGGCTTCTTCTTCTTAGTAGCCACCCCCGCTAGGGCCAAGGTCTCCCTTATCTCCTCCTGGAGCCTCCTCAGCGCTTTTCCAGCTTCCTCGTACTCACGGAGGTGCTCAGCAATCCGGGAGCCATAGATGGTAGCAGACTCCCGGGTTTTTAGATCTCCCCATGCCTTTTCCACACCTCCGTGAGCACCCAGCTTTCCAGCTGAACCACCCAGCTTTCCCGCACATACATCCAGCTTTCCAGGAGGAGCACTTAGGCTGATGTCACTTGCCTTGATCTTTTGTGTTCCGGAGACCTTGCGGCTTCCCTGGGTCTTGGGGGTGGCAGCCGAGGTCACATCGCTGCGTCCTTGGCTCCGGGCAGATCTTCTTACCCCCTCCGCTTTGGCCGGTAACTGGCTTCTCCTGCCCCCCGCCGGCCTGGTCCGGGAGGCAGAAGCCTGGGATTTTCCTGCTGGATTCATCCCACAGAACCCACTCCCTCCCTGGGGAGGAGAGAGCAGGCCTGGGTGGATTGGTCTTCCTCCAGGTGGTGCAGGAGCTCAGCAGCACACAACCACACCCGTCAGCAGCTCACAGTGGAATGAGCCAGCACGAGCTATTCTGCTGCTGGTGCAGTCACTGTGTACATACATGACATTACTTATCCTGTACTGATCCTGAGTTACATCCTGTATTATACCCCAGAGCTGCACTCACTATTCTGCTGCTGGTGCAGTCACTGTGTACATACATGACATTACTTATCCTGTACTGATTCTGAGTTACATCCTGTATTATACTCCAGAGCTGCACTCACTATTCTGCTGCTGGTGCAGTCACTGTGTACATACATGACATTACTTATCCTGTACTGATCCTGAGTTACATGCTGTTTTATACCCCAGAGCTGCACTCACTATTCTGCTGCTGGTGCAGTCACTGTGTACATACATGACATTACTTATCCTGTACTGACCCTGAGTTACATCCTGTATTATACTCCAGAGCTGCACTCACTATTCTGCTGCTGGTGCAGTCACTGTGTACATACATGACATTACTTATCCTGTACTGATCCTGAGTTACATCCTGTGTTATACTCCAGAGCTGCACTCACTATTCTGCTGCTGGTGCAGTCACTGTGTACATACATGACATTACTTATCCTGTACTGATCCTGAGTTACATCCTGTATTATACCCCAGAGCTGCACTCACTATTCTGCTGCTGGTGCAGTCACTGTGTACATACATGACATTACTTATCCTGTACTGATTCTGAGTTACATCCTGTATTATACTCCAGAGCTGCACTCACTATTCTGCTGCTGGTGCAGTCACTGTGTACATACATGACATTACTTATCCTGTACTGATCCTGAGTTACATGCTGTTTTATACCCCAGAGCTGCACTCACTATTCTGCTGCTGGTGCAGTCACTGTGTACATACATGACATTACTTATCCTGTACTGACCCTGAGTTACATCCTGTATTATACTCCAGAGCTGCACTCACTATTCTGCTGCTGGTGCAGTCACTGTGTACATACATGACATTACTTATCCTGTACTGATCCTGAGTTACATCCTGTGTTATACTCCAGAGCTGCACTCACTATTCTGCTGCTGGTGCAGTCACTGTGTACATACATGACATTACTTATCCTGTACTGATCCTGAGTTACATCCTGTATTATACCCCAGAGCTGCACTCACTATTCTGCTGCTGGTGCAGTCACTGTGTACATACATGACATTACTTATCCTGTACTGATCCTGAGTTACATCCTGTATTATACCCCAGAACTGCACTCACTATTCTGCTGCTGCTGCAGTCACTGTGTACATACATGACATTACTTATCCTGTACTGATCCTGAGTTACATCCTGTATTATACCCCAGAGCTGCACTCACTATTCTGCTGGTGCAGTCACTGTGTACATACATGACATTACTTATCCTGTACTGATCCTGAGTTACATCCTGTATTATACCCCAGAGCTGCACTCACTATTCTGCTACTGGTGCAGTCACTGTGTACATACATGACATTACTTATCCTGTACTGATCCTGAGTTACATCCTGTATTATACTCCAGAGCTGCACTCACTATTCTGCTGGTGCAGTCACTGTGTACATACATGACATTACTTATCCTGTACTGATCCTGAGTTACATCCTGTATTATACCCCAGAGCTGCACTCACTATTCTGCTGCTGGTGCAGTCACTGTGTACATACATGACATTACTTATCCTGTACTGATTCTGAGTTACATCCTGTATTATACTCCAGAGCTGCACTCACTATTCTGCTGCTGGTGCAGTCACTGTGTACATACATGACATTACTTATCCTGTACTGATCCTGAGTTACATGCTGTTTTATACCCCAGAGCTGCACTCACTATTCTGCTGCTGGTGCAGTCACTGTGTACATACATGACATTACTTATCCTGTACTGACCCTGAGTTACATCCTGTATTATACTCCAGAGCTGCACTCACTATTCTGCTGCTGGTGCAGTCACTGTGTACATACATGACATTACTTATCCTGTACTGATCCTGAGTTACATCCTGTGTTATACTCCAGAGCTGCACTCACTATTCTGCTGCTGGTGCAGTCACTGTGTACATACATGACATTACTTATCCTGTACTGATCCTGAGTTACATCCTGTATTATACCCCAGAGCTGCACTCACTATTCTGCTGCTGGTGCAGTCACTGTGTACATACATGACATTACTTATCCTGTACTGATCCTGAGTTACATCCTGTATTATACCCCAGAACTGCACTCACTATTCTGCTGCTGCTGCAGTCACTGTGTACATACATGACATTACTTATCCTGTACTGATCCTGAGTTACATCCTGTATTATACCCCAGAGCTGCACTCACTATTCTGCTGGTGCAGTCACTGTGTACATACATGACATTACTTATCCTGTACTGATCCTGAGTTACATCCTGTATTATACCCCAGAGCTGCACTCACTATTCTGCTACTGGTGCAGTCACTGTGTACATACATGACATTACTTATCCTGTACTGATCCTGAGTTACATCCTGTATTATACTCCAGAGCTGCACTCACTATTCTGCTGGTGCAGTCACTGTGTACATACATGACATTACTTATCCTGTACTGATCCTGAGTTACATCCTGTATTATACCCCAGAGCTGCACTCACTATTCTGCTGCTGGTGCAGTCACTGTGTACATACATGACATTACTTATCCTGTACTGATCCTGAGTTACATCCTGTATTATACTCCAGAGCTGCACTCACTATTCTGCTGCTGGTGCAGTCACTGTGCACATACATGACATTACTTATCCTGTACTGATCCTGAGTTACATCCTGTATTATACCCCAGAGCTGCACTCACTATTCTGCTGCTGGTGCAGTCACTGTGCACATACATGACATTACTTATCCTGTACTGATCCTGAGTTACATCCTGTATTATCCTCCAGAGCTGCACTCACTATTCTGCTGCTGGTGCAGTCACTGTGCACATACATGACATTACTTATCCTGTACTGATCCTGAGTTACATCCTGTATTATACCCCAGAGCTGCACTCACTATTCTGCTGCTAGTGCAGTCACTGTGCACATACATGACATTACTTATCCTGTACTGATCCTGAGTTACATCCTGTATTATCCTCCAGAGCTGCGCTCACTATTCTGCTGCTGGTGCAGTCACTGTGTACATACATGACATTACTTATCCTGTACTGATCCTGAGTTACATCCTGTATTATACCCCAGAGCTGCACTCACTATTCTGCTGCTGGTGCAGTCACTGTGTACATACATGACATTACTTATCCTGTACTGATCCTGAGTTACATCCTGTATTATACTCCAGAGCTGCGCTCACTATTCTGCTGCTGGTGCAGTCACTGTGCACATACATGACATTACTTATCCTGTACTGATCCTGAGTTACATCCTGTATTATACCCCAGAGCTGCACTCACTATACTGCTGCTGGTGCAGTCACTGTGTACATACATGACATTACTTATCCTGTACTGACCCTGAGTTACATCCTGTATTATACTCCAGAGCTGTACTCACTATTCTGCTGCTGGTGCAGTCACTGTGTACATACATGACATTACTTATCCTGTACTGATCCTGAGTTACATCCTGTATTATACCCCAGAGCTGCACTCACTATTCTGCTGCTAGTGCAGTCACTGTGCACATACATGACATTACTTATCCTGTACTGATCCTGAGTTACATCCTGTATTATCCTCCAGAGCTGCGCTCACTATTCTGCTGCTGGTGCAGTCACTGTGTACATACATGACATTACTTATCCTGTACTGATCCTGAGTTACATCCTGTATTATACCCCAGAGCTGCACTCACTATTCTGCTGCTGGTGCAGTCACTGTGTACATACATGACATTACTTATCCTGTACTGATCCTGAGTTACATCCTGTATTATACTCCAGAGCTGCACTCACTATTCTGCTGCTGGTGCAGTCACTGTGTACATACATGACATTACTTATCCTGTACTGATCCTGAGTTACATCCTGTATTATACCGCAGAGCTGCACTCACTATTCTGCTGCTGGTGCAGTCACTGTGTACATACATGACATTACTTATCCTGTACTGATCCTGAGTTACATCCTGTATTATCCTCCAGAGCTGTGCTCACTATTCTGTTGTGTATCTGGTGATGATGTTGTACCCTCCTTCCTCTGTAGATTATTAAGGACATCACGTTGTTGGCTCTGGAGGCTGCGCTGCTCTTTATTGACTCCCTGTTGCTCCTCTCCTGGGTGTTATCTGACCCGGTCATCTGTGTCCAGAATATCAGCGCCGGTATAAAGGTATTGGGAGGGTCAGTGTCTGGGTTCCGGGTGATGCTGGGCAGGAGCACTAGGGGGCGCTGACTGGTGACATGAGAATCTCCATAGGCAGCAGTCAGCCGGTTGTGCCCCAGTCCAGTTGCCCCCGAGGTTCTGCAGCAGCTCAGGCGGTGACTGGATCATTCATAGATGTTTCTTCCCCCAGGCTGCAGATCAGGGCACAGTCTGTGAGTTCTCCAGGACACATCTCTGCTCCTCCAAGTATTCAGACTTCTGGATCGCCCTCCTGCTGGGGCTCAAGGTATGAAGAACCTGCACAGTCATGTGACCTCCATGTGTCAGTCTCCACTGCAGCCTTAGCATTAGCTTCATGCAGGGAGACCTGATCATCAGTTACAGCGCCCCCTTGTGTTCTCCCCTGCAGGGCCTGTTCCTGCTCTATGGCACTTACCTGGCCGGACTGACCAAGAATATCAGCACCGCCCCGGTCAACCAGTCCCTGGTCATCATGGTGGGCAGCAGCCTGGTGATTGTGACCACGGTGGTCGTCCTCATAGTGTCACGTTTCTTCTACAATTGGCCCAGCCTGGTGTACGGGACCACAGCCGGGGGCATCCTCCTCTGCACCACCACCATCACCTGCCTCATCTTCATCCCACAGGTAAGTGGCTCCCAACCCAGTATTATAGTAGTTATATCCCTGTACATAGGAAGCAGTATTATAGTAGTTATATTCTTGTACATAGGGGGCAGTATTATAGTAGTTATATTCTTGTACATAGGGGGCAGTATTATAGTAGTTATATTCTTGTACATAGGGGGCAGTATTATAGTAGTTATATTCCTGTACATAGGGGGCAGTATTATAGTAGTTATATTCCTGTACATAGGGGACAGTATTATAGTAGTTATATTCCTGTACATAGGGGGCAGTATTATAGTAGTTATATTCCTGTACATAGGGGGCAGTATTATAGTAGTTATATTCCTGTACATAGGGGCAGTATTATAGTAGTTATATTCTTGTACATAGGGGGCAGTATTATAGTAGTTATATTCCTGTACATAGGAGGCAGTATTATAGTAGTTATATTCCTGTACATAGGGGGAAGTATTATAGTAGTTATATTCCTGTACATAGGGGGCAGTATTATAGTAGTTATATTCCTGTACATAGGAGGCAGTATTATAGTAGTTATATTCCTGTACATAGGGGGAAGTATTATAGTAGTTATATTCTTGTACATAGGGGGCAGTATTATAGTAGTTATATTCCTGTACATAGGGGGCAGTATTATAGTAGTTATATTCTTGTACACAGGGGGCAGTATTATTGTAGTTATATTCCTGTACATAGGGGGCAGTATTATAGTAGTTATATTCTTGTACATAGGGGCAGTATTATAGTAGTTATATTCTTGTACATAGGGGGCAGTATTATAGTAGTTATATTCTTGTACATAGGGGGCAGTATTATAGTAGTTATATTCTTGTACATAGGGGCAGTATTATAGTAGTTATATTCCTGTACATAGGGGGCAGTATTATAGTAGTTATATTCCTGTACATAGGGGGCAGTATTATAGTAGTTATATTCTTGTACATAGGGGGCAGTATTATAGTAGTTATATTCTTGTACATAGGGGGCAGTATTATAGTAGTTATATTCCTGTACATAGGGGGCAGTATTATAGTAGTTATATTCTTGTACATAGGGGACAGTATTATAGTAGTTATATTCTTGTACATAGGGGCAGTATTATAGTAGTTATATTCCTGTACATAGGGGGCAGAATTATAGTAGTTATATTCCTGTACATAGGGGGCAGTATTTTAGTAGTTATATTCCTGTACATAGGGGGCAGTATTATAGTAGTTATATTCCTGTACATAGGGGGCAGTATTATAGTAGTTATATTCATGTACATAGGGGGCAGTATTATAGTAGTTATATTCCTGTACATAGGGGGCAGTATTATAGTAGTTATATTCCTGTACATAGGGGGCAGTATTATAGTAGTTATATTCCTGTACATAGGGGGCAGTATTATAGTAGTTATATTCCTGTACATAGGGGGCAGTATTATAGTAGTTATATTCTTGTACATAGGGGGCAGTATTATAGTAGTTATATTCCTGTACATAGGGGGCAGTATTATAGTAGTTATATTCTTGTACATAGGGGGCAGTATTATAGTAGTTATATTCCTGTACATAGGGGGCAGTATTATAGTAGTTATATTCCTGTACATAGGGGGCAGTATTATAGTAGTTATATTCCTGTACATAGGGAGCAGTATTATAGTAGTTATATTCTTGTACATAGGGGGCAGTATTATAGTAGTTATATTCCTGTACATAGGGGGCAGTATTATAGTAGTTATATTCCTGTACATAGGGGGCAGTATTATAGTAGTTATATTCCTGTACATAGGGGGCAGTATTATAGTAGTTATATTCCTGTACATAGGGGGGCAGTATTATAGTAGTTATATTCCTGTACATAGGGGGCAGTATTATAGTAGTTATATTCTTGTACATAGGGGGGGCAGTATTATAGTAGTTATATTCTTGTACATAGGGGCAGTATTATAGTAGTTATATTCTTGTACATAGGGGGGCAGTATTATAGTAGTTATATTCCTGTACATAGGGGGCAGTATTATAGTAGTTATATTCCTGTACATAGGGAGCAGTATTATAGTAGTTATATTCTTGTACATAGGGGGCAGTATTATAGTAGTTATATTCTTGTACATAGGGGGCAGTATTATAGTAGTTATATTCTTGTACATAGGGGGCAGTATTATAGTAGTTATATTCTTGTACATAGGGGGCAGTATTATAGTAGTTATATTCTTGTACATAGGGGGCAGTATTATAGTAGTTATATTCTTGTACATAGGGGCAGTATTATAGTAGTTATATTCTTGTACATAGGGAGCAGTATTATAGTAGTTATATTCTTGTACATAGGGGGCAGTATTATAGTAGTTATATTCTTGTACATAGGGGGCAGTATTATAGTAGTTATATTCTGTACATAGGGGGCAGTATTATAGTAGTTATATTCTTGTACATAGGGAGCAGTATTATAGTAGTTATATCTTGAACATAGGGAGCAGTATTATAGCAGTTATATTCCTGCTGTACATAGGGGGCAGTATTATAGTAGTTATATTCCTGTACATAGGGGGCAGTATTATAGTAGTTATATTCTTGTACATAGGGGGCAGTATTATAGTAGTTATATTCCTGTACATAGGGGGCAGTATTATAGTAGTTATATCCCTGTACATAGGGGGCAGTATTATACTAGTTATATTCTTGTACATAGGGGGCAGTATTATAGTAGTTATATTCTTGTACATAGGGGGCAGTATTATAGTAGTTATATTCCTGTACATAGGGGCAGTATTATAGTAGTTATATTCTTGTACATAGGAGTCAGTATTATAGTAGTTATATTCCTGTACATAGGGGGCAGTATTATAGTAGTTATATTCCTGTACATATTGGGCAGTATTATAGTAGTTATATTCTTGTACATAGGGGGCAGTATTATAGTAGTTATATTCTTGTACATAGGGGGCAGTATTATAGTAGTTATATTCCTGTACATAGGGGCAGTATTATAGTAGTTATATTCTTGTACATAGGGGGCAGTATTATAGTAGTTATATTCTTGTACATAGGGGGCAGTATTATAGTAGTTATATTCCTGTACATAGGGGGCAGTATTATAGTAGTTATATTCTTGTACATAGGGGGCAGTATTATAGTAGTTATATTCCTGTACATAGGGGGCAGTATTATAGTAGTTATATTCTTGTACATAGGGGCAGTATTATAGTAGTTATATTCTTGTACATAGGGGCAGTATTATAGTAGTTATATTCTTGTACATAGGGAGCAGTATTATATTAGTTATATTCCTGTACATAGGGGGCAGTATTATAGTAGTTATATTCTTGTACATAGGGGGCAGTATTATAGTAGTTATATTCCTGTACATAGGGGGCAGTATTATAGTAGTTATATTCTTGTACATAGGGGGCAGTATTATAGTAGTTATATCCCTGTACTTAGGGGGCAGTATTATAGTAGTTATATCCCTGTACATAGGGGGCAGTATTATAGTAGTTATATTCCTGTACATAGGGGGCAGTATTATAGTAGTTATATTCCTGTACATAGGGGGCAGTATTATAGTAGTTATATTCCTGTACATAGGGGGCAGTATTATAGTAGTTATATTCCTGTAAATAGGGGGCAGTATTATAGTAGTTATATTCCTGTACATAGGGGGCAGTATTATAGTAGTTATATTCTTGTACATAGGGGGCAGTATTATAGTAGTTATATCCCTGTACTTAGGGGGCAGTATTATAGTAGTTATATCCCTGTACATAGGGGGCAGTATTATAGTAGTTATATCCCTGTACATAGGGGGCAGTATTATAGTAGTTATATTCCTGTACATAGGGGGCAGTATTATAGTAGTTATATTCCTGTACATAGGGGGCAGTATTATAGTAGTTATATTCTTGTACATAGGGGGCAGTATTATAGTAGTTATATTCCTGTACATAGGGGGCAGTATTATAGTAGTTATATTCTTGTACATAGGGGGCAGTATTATAGTAGTTATATTCCTGTACATAGGGGGCAGTATTATAGTAGTTATATTCTTGTACATAGGGGGCAGTATTATAGTAGTTATATACTTGTACATAGGAGGCAATATTATAGTAGTTATATTCTTGTACATAGGGGGCAGTATTTTAGTAGTTATATTCCTGTACATAGGGGGCAGTATTATAGTAGTTATATTTTTGTACATAGGGGGCAGTATTATAGTAGTTATATTCCTGTACATAGGGGGCAGTATTATAGTAGTTATATTCCTGTACATAGGGGCAGTATTATAGTAGTTATATTCTTGTACATAGGGGGCAGTATTATAGTAGTTATATTCTTGTACATAGGGGGCAGTATTATAGTAGTTATATTTTTGTACATAGGGGGCAGTATTATAGTAGTTATATTCCTGTACATAGGGGGCAGTATTATAGTAGTTATATTCCTGTACATAGGGGCAGTATTATAGTAGTTATATTCTTGTACATAGGGGGCAGTATTATAGTAGTTATATTCTTGTACATAGGGGGCAGTATTATAGTAGTTATATTCCTGTACATGGGGGCAGTATTATAGTAGTTATATTCTTGTACATAGGGGGCAGTATTATAGTAGTTATATTCCTGTACATAGGGGGCAGAATTATAGAAGTTATATTCTTGTACATAGGGGGCAGTATTATAGTTGTTATATTTCTGTACATAGGGGGCAGTATTATAGTAGTTATATTCCTGTACATAGGGGGCAGTATTATAGTAGTTATATTCCTGTACATGGGGGCAGTATTATAGTAGTTATATTCCTGTACATAGGGGGCAGTATTATAGTAGTTATATTCCTGTACATAGGGGGCAGTATTATAGTAGTTATATTCTTGTACATAGGGGCCAGTATTATAGTAGTTATATTCTTGTACATAGGGGGCAGTATTATAGTAGTTATATTCTTGTAGATAGGGGGCAGTATTATAGTAGTTATATTCCTGTACATAGGGGGCAGTATTATAGTAGTTATATTCCTGTACATAGAGGGCAGTATTATAGTAGTTATATTCCTGTACATAGGGGGCAGTATTATAGTAGTTATATTCTTGTACATAAGGAGCAGTATTATAGTAGTTATATTCCTGTACATAGGGGCAGTATTATAGTAGTTATATTCCTGTACATAGGGGGCAGTATTATTGTAGTTATATTCTTGTACATAGGGGGCAGTATTATAGCAGTTATATTCTTGTACATAGGGGGCAGTATTATAGTAGTTATATTCCTGTACATAGGGGGCAGTATTATAGTAGTTATATTCTTGTACATAGGAGGCAGTATTATAGTAGTTATATTCCTGTGCATAGGGGGCAGTATTATAGTAGTTATATTCTTGTACATAGGGGGCAGTATTATAGTAGTTATATTCCTGTACATAGGGGGCAGTATTATAGTAGTTATATTCCTGTACATAGGGGGCAGTATTATAGTAGTTATATTCTTGTACATAGGGGGCAGTATTATAGTAGTTATATTTTTGTACATAGGGGGCAGTATTATAGTAGTTATATTCCTGTACATAGGGGGCAGTATTATAGTAGTTATATTCCTGTACATAGGGGCAGTATTATAGTAGTTATATTCTTGTACATAGGGGGCAGTATTATAGTAGTTATATTCTTGTACATAGGGGGCAGTATTATAGTAGTTATATTCCTGTACATAGGGGGCAGTATTATAGTAGTTATATTCTTGTACATAGGGGGCAGTATTATAGTAGTTATATTCCTGTACATAGGGGGCAGAATTATAGAAGTTATATTCTTGTACATAGGGGGCAGTATTATAGTAGTTATATTCCTGTACATAGGGGGCAGTATTATAGTAGTTATATTCCTGTACATGGGGGCAGTATTATAGTAGTTATATTCCTGTACATGGGGGCAGTATTATAGTAGTTATATTCCTGTACATAGGGGGCAGTATTATAGTAGTTATATTCCTGTACATAGGGGGCAGTATTATAGTAGTTATATTCTTGTACATAGGGGCCAGTATTATAGTAGTTATATTCTTGTACATAGGGGGCAGTATTATAGTAGTTATATTCTTGTAGATAGGGGGCAGTATTATAGTAGTTATATTCCTGTACATAGGGGGCAGTATTATAGTAGTTATATTCCTGTACATAGAGGGCAGTATTATAGTAGTTATATTCCTGTACATAGGGGGCAGTATTATAGTAGTTATATTCTTGTACATAAGGAGCAGTATTATAGTAGTTATATTCCTGTACATAGGGGCAGTATTATAGTAGTTATATTCCTGTACATAGGGGGCAGTATTATTGTAGTTATATTCTTGTACATAGGGGGCAGTATTATAGCAGTTATATTCTTGTACATAGGGGGCAGTATTATAGTAGTTATATTCCTGTACATAGGGGGCAGTATTATAGTAGTTATATTCTTGTACATAGGAGGCAGTATTATAGTAGTTATATTCCTGTGCATAGGGGGCAGTATTATAGTAGTTATATTCTTGTACATAGGGGGCAGTATTATAGTAGTTATATTCCTGTACATAGGGGGCAGTATTATAGTAGTTATATTCCTGTACATAGGGGGCAGTATTATAGTAGTTATATTCTTGTACATAGGGGGCAGTATTATAGTAGTTATAATCTTGTACATAGGGGGCAGTATTATAGTAGTTATATTCCTGTACATAGGGGGCAGTATTATAGTAGTTATATTCTTGTACATAGGGGGCAGTATTATAGTAGTTATATTCCTGTACATAGGGGGCAGTATTATAGTAGTTATATTCTTGTACATAGGAGGCAGTATTATAGTAGGTACATTCTTGTACATAGGGGGCAGTATTATAGTAGTCATATTCCTGTACATAGGAGGCAGTATTATAGTAGTTATATTCTTGTACATAGGGGCAGTATTATAGTAGTTATATTCTTGTACATAGGGGGCAGTATTATAGTAGTTATATTCTTGTACATAGGGGGCAGTATTATAGTAGTTATATTCTTGTACATAGGGGCAGTATTATAGTAGTTATATTCTTGTACATAGGGGCAGTATTATAGTAGTTATATTCTTGTACATAGGGAGCAGTATTATAGTAGTTATATTCCTGTACATAGGGGGCGGTATTATAGTAGTTATATTCTTGTACATAGGGGGCAGTATTATAGTAGTTATATTCTTGTACATAGGGGGCAGTATTATAGTAGTTATATTCCTGTACATAGGGGGCAGTATTATAGTAGTTATATTCTTGTACATAGGGAGCAGTATTATAGCAGTTATATTCCTGTACATAGGGGGCAGTATTATAGTAGTTATATTCCTGTACATAGGGGGCAGTATTATAGTAGTTATATTCTTGTACATAGGGGGCAGTATTATAGTAGTTATATTCCTGTACATAGGGGGCAGTATTATAGTAGTTATATCCCTGTACATAGGGGGCAGTATTATACTAGTTATATTCTTGTACATAGGGGGCAGTATTATAGTAGTTATATTCTTGTACATAGGGGGCAGTATTATAGTAGTTATATTCCTGTACATAGGGGCAGTATTATAGTAGTTATATTCTTGTACATAGGAGTCAGTATTATAGTAGTTATATTCCTGTACATAGGGGGCAGTATTATAGTAGTTATATTCCTGTACATAGGGGGCAGTATTATAGTAGTTATATTCCTGTACATAGGGGGCAGTATTATAGTAGTTATATTCTTGTACATAGGGGGCAGTATTATAGTAGTTATATTCTTGTACATAGGGGGCAGTATTATAGTAGTTATATTCCTGTACATAGGGGCAGTATTATAGTAGTTATATTCTTGTACATAGGAGTCAGTATTATAGTAGTTATATTCCTGTACATAGGGGGCAGTATTATAGTAGTTATATTCCTGTACATAGGGGGCAGTATTATAGTAGTTATATTCCTGTACATAGGGGGCAGTATTATAGTAGTTATATTCTTGTACATAGGGGGCAGTATTATAGTAGTTATATCCCTGTACTTAGGGGGCAGTATTATAGTAGTTATATCCCTGTACATAGGGGGCAGTATTATAGTAGTTATATCCCTGTACATAGGGGGCAGTATTATAGTAGTTATATTCCTGTACATAGGGGGCAGTATTATAGTAGTTATATTCCTGTACATAGGGGGCAGTATTATAGTAGTTATATTCTTGTACATAGGGGGCAGTATTATAGTAGTTATATTCCTGTACATAGGGGGCAGTATTATAGTAGTTATATTCTTGTACATAGGGGGCAGTATTATAGTAGTTATATTCCTGTACATAGGGGGCAGTATTATAGTAGTTATATTCTTGTACATAGGGGGCAGTATTATAGTAGTTATATACTTGTACATAGGAGGCAATATTATAGTAGTTATATTCTTGTACATAGGGGGCAGTATTATAGTAGTTATATTCCTGTACATAGGGGCAGTATTATAGTAGTTATATTCTTGTACATAGGGGGCAGTATTATAGTAGTTATATTCTTGTACATAGGGGGCAGTATTATAGTAGTTATATTTTTGTACATAGGGGGCAGTATTATAGTAGTTATATTCCTGTACATAGGGGGCAGTATTATAGTAGTTATATTCCTGTACATAGGGGCAGTATTATAGTAGTTATATTCTTGTACATAGGGGCAGTATTATAGTAGTTATATTCTTGTACATAGGGAGCAGTATTATATTAGTTATATTCCTGTACATAGGGGGCAGTATTATAGTAGTTATATTCTTGTACATAGGGGGCAGTATTATAGTAGTTATATTCCTGTACATAGGGGGCAGTATTATAGTAGTTATATTCTTGTACATAGGGGGCAGTATTATAGTAGTTATATCCCTGTACTTAGGGGGCAGTATTATAGTAGTTATATCCCTGTACATAGGGGGCAGTATTATAGTAGTTATATTCCTGTACATAGGGGGCAGTATTATAGTAGTTATATTCCTGTACATAGGGGGCAGTATTATAGTAGTTATATTCCTGTACATAGGGGGCAGTATTATAGTAGTTATATTCCTGTACATAGGGGGCAGTATTATAGTAGTTATATTCCTGTACATAGGGGGCAGTATTATAGTAGTTATATTCTTGTACATAGGGGGCAGTATTATAGTAGTTATATCCCTGTACTTAGGGGGCAGTATTATAGTAGTTATATCCCTGTACATAGGGGGCAGTATTATAGTAGTTATATTCTTGTACATAGGGGGCAGTATTATAGTAGTTATATCCCTGTACTTAGGGGGCAGTATTATAGTAGTTATATCCCTGTACATAGGGGGCAGTATTATAGTAGTTATATCCCTGTACATAGGGGGCAGTATTATAGTAGTTATATTCCTGTACATAGGGGGCAGTATTATAGTAGTTATATTCCTGTACATAGGGGGCAGTATTATAGTAGTTATATTCTTGTACATAGGGGGCAGTATTATAGTAGTTATATTCCTGTACATAGGGGGCAGTATTATAGTAGTTATATTCTTGTACATAGGGGGCAGTATTATAGTAGTTATATTCCTGTACATAGGGGGCAGTATTATAGTAGTTATATTCTTGTACATAGGGGGCAGTATTATAGTAGTTATATACTTGTACATAGGAGGCAATATTATAGTAGTTATATTCTTGTACATAGGGGGCAGTATTTTAGTAGTTATATTCCTGTACATAGGGGGCAGTATTATAGTAGTTATATTTTTGTACATAGGGGGCAGTATTATAGTAGTTATATTCCTGTACATAGGGGGCAGTATTATAGTAGTTATATTCCTGTACATAGGGGCAGTATTATAGTAGTTATATTCTTGTACATAGGGGGCAGTATTATAGTAGTTATATTCTTGTACATAGGGGGCAGTATTATAGTAGTTATATTTTTGTACATAGGGGGCAGTATTATAGTAGTTATATTCCTGTACATAGGGGGCAGTATTATAGTAGTTATATTCCTGTACATAGGGGCAGTATTATAGTAGTTATATTCTTGTACATAGGGGGCAGTATTATAGTAGTTATATTCTTGTACATAGGGGGCAGTATTATAGTAGTTATATTCCTGTACATAGGGGGCAGTATTATAGTAGTTATATTCCTGTACATAGGGGGCAGTAATATAGTAGTTATATTCCTGTACATAGGGGGCAGAATTATAGAAGTTATATTCTTGTACATAGGGGGCAGTATTATAGTTGTTATATTTCTGTACATAGGGGGCAGTATTATAGTAGTTATATTCCTGTACATAGGGGGCAGTATTATAGTAGTTATATTCCTGTACATGGGGGCAGTATTATAGTAGTTATATTCCTGTACATAGGGGGCAGTATTATAGTAGTTATATTCCTGTACATAGGGGGCAGTATTATAGTAGTTATATTCTTGTACATAGGGGCCAGTATTATAGTAGTTATATTCTTGTACATAGGGGGCAGTATTATAGTAGTTATATTCTTGTAGATAGGGGGCAGTATTATAGTAGTTATATTCCTGTACATAGGGGGCAGTATTATAGTAGTTATATTCCTGTACATAGAGGGCAGTATTATAGTAGTTATATTCCTGTACATAGGGGGCAGTATTATAGTAGTTATATTCTTGTACATAAGGAGCAGTATTATAGTAGTTATATTCCTGTACATAGGGGCAGTATTATAGTAGTTATATTCCTGTACATAGGGGGCAGTATTATTGTAGTTATATTCTTGTACATAGGGGGCAGTATTATAGCAGTTATATTCTTGTACATAGGGGGCAGTATTATAGTAGTTATATTCCTGTACATAGGGGGCAGTATTATAGTAGTTATATTCTTGTACATAGGAGGCAGTATTATAGTAGTTATATTCCTGTGCATAGGGGGCAGTATTATAGTAGTTATATTCTTGTACATAGGGGGCAGTATTATAGTAGTTATATTCCTGTACATAGGGGGCAGTATTATAGTAGTTATATTCCTGTACATAGGGGGCAGTATTATAGTAGTTATATTCTTGAACATAGGGGGCAGTATTATAGTAGTTATATTCTTGTACATAGGGGGCAGTATTATAGTAGTTATATTCCTGTACATAGGGGGCAGTATTATAGTAGTTATATTCTTGTACATAGGGGGCAGTATTATAGTAGTTATATTCCTGTACATAGGGGGCAGTATTATAGTAGTTATATTCTTGTACATAGGAGGCAGTATTATAGTAGGTACATTCTTGTACATAGGGGGCAGTATTATAGTAGTCATATTCCTGTACATAGGAGGCAGTATTATAGTAGTTATATTCTTGTACATAGGGGCAGTATTATAGTAGTTATATTCTTGTACATAGGGGGCAGTATTATAGTAGTTATATTCCTGTACATAGGGGGGAGTATTATAGTAGTTATATCCTGTACATAGGGGGCAGTATTATAGCAGTTATATTCTTGTACATAGGAGGCAGTATTATAGTAGTTATATTCCTGTACATAGGGGGCAGTATTATAGTAGTCATATTCCTGTACATAGGAGGCAGTATTATAGTAGTTATATCCTTGTACATGGGGGCAGTATTATAGTAGTTATATTCTTGTACATAGGGGGCAGTATTATAGTAGTTATATTCTTGTACATAGGGGGCAGTATTATAGTAGTTATATCCTTGTACATAGGGGCAGTATTATAGTAGTTATATCCCTGTACATAGGGGGGCAGTATTATAGTAGTTATATTCCTGTACATAGGGGGCAGTATTATAGTAGTTATATTCCTGTACATATGGGGCAGTATTATAGTAGTTATATTCCTGTACATAGGGGGCAGTATTATAGTAGTTATACTCCTGTACATAGGGGGCAGTATTATAGTAGTTATATTCTTGTACATATGGGGCAGTATTATAGTAGTTATATTCCTGTACATAGGGGGCAGTATTATAGTAGTTATATCCCTGTACATAGGGGCAGTATTATAGTAGTTATATTCCTGTACATAGGGGTCAGTATTATAGTAGTTATATTCCTGTACATAGGGGGCAGTATTATAGCAGTTATATTCTTGTACATAGGAGACAGTATTATAGTAGTTATATTCCTGTACATAGGGAGCAGTATTATAGTAGTTATATTCCTGTACATAGGAGGCAGTATTATAGTAGTTATATTCTTGTACATAGGGGGCAGTATTATAGTAGTTATATTCCTGTACATAGGGGGCAGTATTATAGTAGTTATATTCTTGTACATAGAGGGCAGTATTATAGTAGTTATATTCCTGTACATAGGGGGCAGTATTATAGTAGTTATATTCCTGTACATAGGGGGCAGTATTATAGTAGTTATATTCCTGTACATAGGGGGCAGTATTATAGTAGTTATATTCCTGTACATAGGGGGCAGTATTATAGTAGTTATGTTCCTGTACATAGGGGGCAGTATTATAGTAGTTATATTCTTGTACATAGGGGGCAGTATTATAGTAGTTATATTCCTGTACATAGGGGGCAGTATTATAGTAGTTATATTCCTGTACATAGGGGGCAGTATTATAGTAGTTATATTCTTGTACATAGGGGGCAGTATTATAGTAGTTATATCCTGTACATAGGGGGCAGTATTATAGTAGTTATATTCTTGTACATAGGGGGCAGTATTATAGTAGTTATATTCCTGTACATAGGAGGGCAGTATTATAGTAGTTATGTTCTTGTACATAGGGGGCAGTATTATAGTAGTTATATTCCTGTACATAGGGGGCAGTATTATAGTAGTTATATTCCTGTACATAGGGGGCAGTATTATAGTAGTTATATTCTTGTACATAGGGGGCAGTATTATAGTAGTTATATTCTTGTACATAGGGGCAGTATTATAGTAGTTATATTCTTGTACATAGGGGGCAGTATTATAGTAGTTATATTCCTGTACATAGGGAGCAGTATTATAGTAGTTATATTCTTGTACATAGGGGGCAGTATTATAGTAGTTATATTCCTGTACATAGGGGGCAGTATTATAGTAGTTATATTCCTGTACATAGGGGGCAGTATTATAGTAGTTATATTCCTGTACATAGGGGGCAGTATTATAGTAGTTATATTCCTGTACATAGGGGGCAGTATTATAGTAGTTATATTCTTGTACATAGGGGCAGTATTATAGTAGTTATATTCCTGTACATAGGGGGCAGTATTATAGTAGTTATATTCTTGTACATAGGGGGCAGTATTATAGTAGTTATATTCCTGTACATAGGGGGCAGTATTATAGTAGTTATATTCCTGTACATAGGGGGCAGTATTATAGTAGTTATATTCTTGTACATAGGGGGCAGTATTATAGTAGTTATATTCTTGTACATAGGGAGCAGTATTATAGTAGTTATATTCCTGTACATAGGGGGCAGTATTATAGTAGTTATATTCCTGTACATAGGGGGCAGTATTATAGTAGTTATATTCTTGTACATAGGGGGCAGTATTATAGTAGTTATATTCCTGTACATAGGGGGCAGTATTATAGTAGTTATATCCCTGTACATAGGAGGCAGTATTATAGTAGTTATATTCCTGTACATAGGGGGCAGTATTATAGTAGTTATCGCACAAGAGAAAATGTTAGAAAATCCGCTCACCCCTATAGTGGTCCTTCTGTGGCCAAGGAACGACAGGTTGCACGGGAGCCTAGATCCAATCCGGACTTGGGACCGCCACTCGGGCGAAATAGAGAACTGAAGAAAACAAAGTGTGTGGGCTCCAGCAACATGGAAGTGTGCGACTCCGTAGGTAGTATAAAAAATCCAAAAAGGTTTATTTCAACACGGTAAAATGCTTGCACATAGCAAGGGAGACAAACATGGATACACCAAGAAGCGTGACATGTGAACAGAGCTTGCGGTAACGCGTTTCGGACCGTAGCCAACTAGTCCTTACTCATACCTAGCTCAGGTAATCTGTTGCAGGTTTAAATAGCACCATGTGGTGGACCAAATATAACAATCAGTTTCACAAAATTACTGATATTATCAAAAAACATCTTCCCATTTTGGAACACGAAACCACTTTGAGAAGTATCCTACAGCATGGTGTTTCCTTTGTATCTACTAGAGCTCAAACTTTGGGTAACCTTCTATCCCCTAACACCTTTTCAGATAAACCCTCCCCACGTCATTGGCTTCAAACCAAAGGCAGCTATTGCTGTGGGGGCAGCCGATGTAATCTATGCAAATACATACACAAAACTACTTCTTTCACGTCCATGAGTACAGGTCGACACTACAACATACAATCGCACATGAACTGTGAAACCACCAATGTCATTTATCTTATAAATTGTTCACTTTGCTCCCTACAATATGTTGGCTGTACTGCCAGAAAACTTAAAGATCGTATAAGTGAACATATTACAGGAGCGAACCACCGTACAATAGCCAGTACTCGAAACCTATCAGGCATTTCGAAACACTATAAGGAAGTCCATTCTGGATCCATGCATGGTATGCGTGTAACAGCCATAGAACAAGTCTCAAAACCGAAAAGAGGAGGTGATTGGAAAAAGGCGCTTTTTCTCAGGGAAGCATTCTGGATTCTGGATCTAGACACCCGCATTCCTAAAGGCTTGAACTCTAAACAGGATCTCATGTATTTTTATTAATGTACAGTTCACCTTTATATCTATACTGCTATATCCTTCCCTTTCCTCCCCTTTTCTCTTTCCCCTCCCCCTTTTTCCCTTTTCTTTTCTTTTTTCCTTTCCCCTCTCCCCTCCCCTTCTTCTCCTCCCCTTGCTTACCTCTTAGGTCTATCCTATGGTTGTGCAGGGGGCGTTGGCAGTGACATCACCGGAAACCTGTTCCAGGTCCACCACATGGTGCTATTTAAACCTGCAACAGATTACCTGAGCTAGGTATGAGTAAGGACTAGTTGGCTACGGTCCGAAACGCGTTACCGCAAGCTCTGTTCACATGTCACGCTTCTTGGTGTATCCATGTTTGTCTCCCTTGCTATGTGCAAGCATTTTACCGTGTTGAAATAAACCTTTTTGGATTTTTTATACTACCTACGGAGTCGCACACTTCCATGTTGCTGGAGCCCACACACTTTGTTTTCTTCAGTTCTCTATTATAGTAGTTATATTCCTGTACATAGGGGGCAGTATTATAGTAGTTATATCCCTGTACATAGGAGGCAGTATTATAGTAGTTATATCACTGTACATAGGGGGCAGTATTATAGTAGTTATATTCCTGTACATAGGGGGCAGTATTATAGTAGTTATATTCCTGTACATAGGAGGCAGTATTATAGTAGTTATATTCCTGTACATAGGGGGCAGTATTATAGTAGTTATATTCTTGTACATAGGGGGCAGTATTATAGTAGTTATATTCTTGTACATAGGGGGCAGTATTATAGTAGTTATATTCCTGTACATAGGGGGTAGTATTATAGTAGTTATATTCCTGTACATAGGGGGCAGTATTATAGTAGTTATATTCTTGTACATAGGGGGCAGTATTATAGTAGTTATATTCCTGTACATAGGAGGCAGTATTATAGTAGTTATATTCCTGTACATAGGGGGCAGTATTATAGGAGTTATATTCCTGTACATAGGGGGCAGTATTATAGTAGTTATATTCCTGTACATAGGGGGCAGTATTATAGTAGTTATATTCCTGTACATAGGGGGCAGTATTATAGTAGTTATATTCCTGTACATAGGAGGAAGTATTATAGTAGTTATATTCTTGTACATAGGGGGCAGTATAATAGTAGTTATATTCCTGTACATAGGGGGCAGTATTATAGTAGTTATATTCTTGTACATAGGGGGCAGTATTATAGTAGTTATATTCCTGTACATAGGGAGCAGTATTATAGTAGTTATATTCTTGTACATAGGGGGCAGTATTATAGTAGTTATATTCTTGTACATAGGGGGCAGTATTATAGTAGTTATATTCCTGTACATAGGGGGCAGTATTATAGTAGTTATATTCCTGTACATAGGGAGCAGTATTATAGTAGTTATATTCCTGTACATAGGGGTCAGTATTATAGTAGTTATATTCCTGTACATAGGGGGCAGTATTATAGTAGTTATATTCCTGTACATAGGGGGCAGTATTATAGTAGTTATATTCCTGTACATAGGGGGCAGTATTATAGTAGTTATATTCCTGTACATAGGGGGCAGTATTATAGTAGTTATATTATTGTACATAGGGGGCAGTATTATAGTAGTTATATTTTTGTACATAGGGGGGGCAGTATTATAGTAGTTATATTCCTGTACATAGGGGGCAGTATTATAGTAGTTATATTCTTGTACATAGGAGGCAGTATTATAGTAGTTATATTCCTGTACATAGGGGGCAGTATTATAGTAGTTATATTCTTGTACATAGGAGCAGTATTATAGTAGTTATATTCTTGTACATAGGGTGCAGTATTATAGTAGTTATATTCTTGTACATAGGAGCAGTATTATAGTAGTTATATTCTTGTACATAGGGTGCAGTATTATAGTAGTTATATTCCTGTACATAGGGGGCAGTATTATAGTAGTTATATTATTGTACATAGGGGGTAGTATTATAGTAGTTATATTCTTGTACATAGGGGGCAGTATTATAGTAGTTATATTCCTGTACATAGGGGGCAGTATTATAGTAGTTATATTCTTGTACATAGGGGGCAGTATTATAGTAGTTATATTCCTGTACATAGGGGGGAGTATTATAGTAGTTATATCCTGTACATAGGGGGCAGTATTATAGTAGTTATATTCTTGTACATAGAGGGCAGTATTATAGTAGTTATATTCTTGTACATAGGGGGCAGTATTATAGTAGTTATATTCTTGTACATAGGGGGCAGTATTATAGTAGTTATATTCTTGTACATAGGGGGCAGTATTATAGTAGTTATATTCTTGTACATAGGGGGCAGTATTATAGTAGTTATATCCTTGTACATAGGGGCAGTATTATAGTAGTTATATCCCTGTACATAGGGGGGCAGTATTATAGTAGTTATATTCCTGTACATAGGGGGCAGTATTATAGTAGTTATATCCCCGTACATAGGGGGCAGTATTATAGTAGTTATATTCCTGTACATAGGAGGCAGTATTATAGTAGTTATATTCCTGTACATAGGGGGCAGTATTATAGTAGTTATATTCCTGTACATAGGGGGCAGTATTATAGTAGTTATATTCTTGTACATAGGGGGCAGTATTATAGTAGTTATATTCTTGTACATAGGGGGCAGTATTATAGTAGTTATATCCCTGTACATAGGGGGCAGTATTATAGTAGTTATATTCCTGTACATAGGAGGCAGTATTATAGTAGTTATATTCCTGTACATAGGGGGCAGTATTATAGTAGTTATATTCCTGTACATAGGGGGCAGTATTATAGTAGTTATATTCTTGTACATATGGGGCAGTATTATAGTAGTTATATTCCTGTACATAGGGGGCAGTATTATAGCAGTTATATTCCTGTACATAGGGGGCAGTATTATAGTAGTTATATTCCTGTACATAGGGGGCAGTATTATAGCAGTTATATTCTTGTACATAGGAGATAGTATTATAGTAGTTATATTCCTGTACATAGGGAGCAGTATTATAGTAGTTATATTCCTGTACATAGGGGGCAGTATTATAGCAGTTATATTCCTGTACATAGGGGGCAGTATTATAGTAGTTATATTCCTGTACATAGGGGGCAGTATTATAGCAGTTATATTCTTGTACATAGGAGACAGTATTATAGTAGTTATATTCCTGTACATAGGGAGCAGTATTATAGTAGTTATATTCCTGTACATAGGAGGCAGTATTATAGTAGTTATATTCTTGTACATAGGGGGCAGTATTATAGTAGTTATATTCCTGTACATAGGGGGCAGTATTATAGTAGTTATATTCCTGTACATAGGGGGCAGTATTATAGTAGTTATATTCCTGTACATAGGGGGCAGTATTATAGTAGTTATATTCTTGTACATAGGGGACAGTATTATAGTAGTTATATTCCTGTACATAGGGGGCAGTATTATAGTAGTTATATTCCTGTACATAGGGGGCAGTATTATAGTAGTTATATTCCTGTACATAGGGGGCAGTATTATAGTAGTTATATTCCTGTACATAGGGGGCAGTATTATAGTAGTTATATTCTTGTACATAGGAGGCAGTATTATAGTAGTTATATTCTTGTACATAGGGGGCAGTATTATAGTAGTTATATTCTTGTACATAGGGGGCAGTATTATAGTAGTTATATTCCTGTACATAGGGGGCAGTATTATAGTAGTTATATTCCTGTACATAGGGGGCAGTATTATAGTAGTTATATTCCTGTACATAGGGAGCAGTATTATAGTAGTTATATTCCTGTACATAGGGGGCAGTATTATAGTAGTTATATTCCTGTACATAGGAGGCAGTATTATAGTAGTTATATTCCTGTACATAGGGGGCAGTATTATAGTAGTTATATTCCTGTACATAGGGAGCAGTATTATAGTAGTTATATTCCTGTACATAGGGGGCAGTATTATAGTAGTTATATTCCTGTACATAGGGGGCAGTATTATAGTAGTTATATTCTTGTACATAGGGGGCAGTATTATAGTAGTTATATTCCTGTACATAGGGGGCAGTATTATAGTAGTTATATTCCTGTACATGGGGGCAGTATTATAGTAGTTATATTCTTGTACATAGGTGGCAGTATTATAGTAGTTATATTCCTGTACATAGGGGACATTATTATAGTCGTTATATTCCTGTACATAGGGGGCAGTATTATAGTAGTTATATTCTTGTACATAGGAGCAGTATTATAGTAGTTATATTCTTGTACATAGGGGGCAGTATTATAGTAGTTATATTCCTGTACATAGGGGGCAGTATTATAGTAGTTATATTCTTGTACATAGGGGCAGTATTATAGTAGTTATATTCTTGTACATAGGGGGCAGTATTATAGTAGTTATATTCCTGTACATAGGGGGCAGTATTATAGTAGTTATATTCTTGTACATAGGGGGCAGTATTATAGTAGCTATATTCTTGTACATAGGGTGCAGTATTATAGTAGTTATATTCCTGTACATAGGGAGCAGTATTATAGTAGTTATATTCCTGTACATAGGGAGCAGTATTATAGTAGTTATATTCCTGTACATAGGGGGCAGTATTATAGTAGTTATATTCCTGTACATAGGGGGCAGTATTATAGCAGTTATATTCTTGTACATAGGGGGCAGTATTATAGTAGTTATATTCCTGTACATAGGAGGCAGTATTATAGTAGTTATATTCCTGTACATAGGGGGCAGTATTATAGTAGTTATATTCTTGTACATGGGAGGCAGTATTATAGTAGTTATATTCTTGTACATAGGGGGCAGTATTATAGTAGTTATATTCTTGTACATAGGGGCAGTATTATAGTAGTTATATTCTTGTACATAGGGGCAGTATTATAGTAGTTATATTCTTGTACGGGATGTGTGGTGCTGTGATGTCCGGGTCCATACGTCTCATAGCTCCAGACATATTGTGATATCCTGTAGTAATCTGTCACCATAATAACATTCCTGCCAGTGGAGCGAGCGCTGGATAGAAGCAGAAGCAGTAGAAAGTTCCTGTAAATAATAAAGTATCTGACTGCATAGATATATAAACCTACATAATGCAGGAGATGGGAACAATTATCACTAATTAGGACGAGCACATGTGACACATGAAATGGTACGATACATATAGAGGGAGGGATACGGGCGCCTCCATCATGTCCGGTCACCAGGTGGATCCCTTATATACTATGTGGCATCATTGCTGATGTATCACCTGATATTCCTCCCATGATGTTATGAATGCGTGTATTGTACTATGTGACAATTCTTTCTATCATGTGTTTATATATTAATATATAAACCCATGATAGGAAATATATAAACATATATTAGGAAAAGCTCATCCATATCAATACAATATGGACATAACTGAGGACCCCGGGCCCTTCCAGGACCTGTCTGGGGTGACCCATGTGTTGTGTGATGTCCTGTAAGTGGCCAGCGTGCAGTACCAGCCACCCCCCCCCCCCCTCTGGAGAGATATGTAATGTAATCATATCCATAGATATAGTGCAGATTCCCCCCCCCCCCACCTTGTATCCTCGGGTGGTCGTAGGGTAGTGCGCAGGGAAGCTGCTTTCCGGACGTCTCTGCAATATAAAAGAGAACAGGAAAGTATAAAAAATATGGACAAACGGTGCTGGACAATAAAGGGGCATTCATCACATGGGTGTGCAACATCCCCCACGGGGCCTTTTCTTGGGGGCCTGAAGGCAGCCGTGGCCCAGAATACCGGAGTGGCTGGCGGTTGCAGCCTAGGGCACGCTGTGGTCACGGTGCTTGGTATGGGGACCGGAGGACTGTCCTACAGCCTGGCAGCTCTCCAGCAGGTGGTGTTGACAAGAAATGATATGGAGGGAGAGGCTGAGGTATTGGTTCTCCCTGGGGCAACCCCTGAGGGGTCTGTAGGATGAGGTTCAGTAGGCTGAAAGCTGGTAGGAGATAGCTGGTCCACAGGAAGGGTACCTCACAGCCCAGTAATATCTTCAGCCTGGGCTGGTAGATGGAGCGGAGTCCAGACAGTGGACCTCTGCTCTGGGGCTTAGTCTCCTGACTTGCCCAAGGTGTCAGGCAGTGGCAAGAGACACCTCTGCTTCCTGGTATTGTGACACTGGCTGCTGCAGCACAGGCAGGTGCTGCACTCCCCTCTACTTACTCAAACTGACTATGCAGGACTCAACCAAGTGCTCCCGCCCACAAGGGGTTATATACTCCCCTAGTAGGGTGGCAGCACTCTCCAGTCAGCTTCCAGCTTGCTTTACAATAACAAAACAGCATATCATTGGTTACAGACAATGGATATGTGAAAGAGGACCTGTCACCCCAAAAAAACGCACTACTAAAGAAAGAAGCTCCTATCACTACCCCATTTTTAGCAGTGAGAAACTGCTAGCTTTATGGGAACCCTCCGATAATGCTAGCAGACACTGCAGCGCCGTACAATACGAACGCCGGATCAAGCACACAGCAGTCCGACGTATTCATGAGGGGGCGGGACCACCAAAGAGCGCCAATGTTGCCTCTGAGTGATCCCTGTGCAAATTACATACAACCATGATAGTTATGGAGAGAGCCGATCCCTGCAGCCACCTCTCTACTCACTTTTTTGAGAGAATTGGGACCACTTTACTGCTTGTATGTGAGGGTCTCTTCTCCCAAGGTGATATCCCAGTGATCTTGTCTGGTTTCTCACTAGACTTCATTATGACGGGGCCATAAGGTCACTATTGACAGTAGAAGGTCCAGACAAGGCAAATAAGTGTCAGCCAGGCCGAGGTCAGGGCAGGCGGAGATCAAAGCAAAGTCTTGCTCAGGCTCAGGCTAAGGTTAGGTCAGGCAGCAAGGATTCAGAGTTGTGACACAAAGACAGTAGATCAGGATCACAGAGCAGAGGTGCACAACAAACTGGAACAGAGTAGCCAGAGGGTTGGTGCGCATAATAATCAGACTTTTTGTGTATGGGAAGAGTCTTTTTATAACCAGGGATTTTCCAGAAACATGGGAGTTTCAGAGGGAGATGCAGCCAAGGTCCATGCCATATGGCAAGATAACTCCCCAGAGGCACCAGACCACCAGAGTTACACAGGGGATAGGGCAATCCTCCAGCCCAAATGAATAGGCTACACACTACACCTACTGTTGGGCCTTAAGGGGTATGCACCATTGCTCTTACACTAAGCATCTGCATTTGTGTGACAGACCTTTGTCTCCTCAGCTTTTGCAGTGGAAGCAGTTTGAAGAAGAGCCAAGTCAGAGCAACGTGCAGATGGCCAAATACTTCAACAGTCCCTGCAAGAGTATGAGGTCCATGTACAGCGAGGAGCAAATCTACCACCTGCTGGGAGAGAACACCTCCATGAGACGGCTGCTGACGGAGGTGAGTCCCACACATTCTCAGCATCACACCTTACATAAGAGCCGAGCACAGTCAGGAGGACACGCCTGACACCTACCATGACACTCTTTGTTCTTCTCCGTTCTGACCATCCATGTACTACATTTGCTGGTTCATATATTCTGGAAGTGGCTCTTTTTTAGTAAATCCTGACCCACGATACTGATGACCCAATTAGGGGACATCATTAAGCCCGTTAAGACACTGGTAACGTGCTATATCGCTTTCTGTTTTATGTTACAGAAGAATGCAGTGATAGAAAGTCTCCAAGAGCAGGTGACCAACGCCAAGGAGAAGCTGGTGGAGCTCCTGAAGTCCGAGTGCAGTGTGGAGATTACCAAGGTCTCTGCCATATCCACATCTACACTGACCATCAATCAGCACAGAACCACCACAGACGAGACCACCGCTACTTCTGTGAGCAGGAGACCTTCCACTGCTGATCCAGATGGTGACATTAACCATACTATGGTTGTCCAAGCCGCTGTGATAAACATCAAGCCACCTACAGAGGAAAGAGGCGACTGCCTAGACATCATCATTCCATCTCCTGAACCAAAGGCAGACAATGACCCGTCTGCAACGTCAAAAAGTGTCATCTTCGCCGACACTGTTGCCAAATCCCATATGGAAAACATTGGGAGAACAGTGGATGGTCCATCTGATGCTTGGGAGCAATTGTCAAGGAAAGTGAACTACGTCAGCAGCGAGAAGCTGCAGGAGATCCTCAAGGAACTGAGTGTAGAGACTCTGTCTGGATGTGGCCAAGGATCTCCCCGAAGGCAGAGACGTGCGAGCCACAGTGCCCATTGTGAGGCCATACCACACCCTACTGAAGGCTTCAGCAACGTCTGCATCAGCCTATCTCCCTATATAACACGGAGAAGAAGAGGGCAAGGATACGGCCGCCGTAGTGTCCTCCCTGCACATTACTCCAGAGCCGTATTTCCTCCACCACGTTGTCTTATCGGCACCAGAGACATGTATAATGGGTCACATCCCCTAAGAGATGACGCAGGTGACACAAGGCTGGATGAAGCAAATCCTGAACGCCATCATCATCCATCTGTCCAAATGAAGAACGCAGAGATACATGACCAAGAAAATGGGGGCCTTTGGGTAACCAGCTTGTCAGAACCACTGGGGTCTTCAAAGGGGTCAGGCCATGCTGTTCATTGGAACCACACGGGCCCAGCTCCACACGGGACAGTGACCCTTAGAGCCCAGAGCTTCAGTTACGAGTCAGACTCCAGTAGCTCGGAGGAGACCCTGTGTTACTGTCACAGGCCGTACTGTGATATCTGTTCCCCACCTACGTGTGACTCTAGTGACAGCTGTAACACGGACACAGAGACTGCAGACCACCTACACGGGTGGTCCCGGGATTACAGCCACACGCGAGCGGTCATAAACTTTAAAGAGGACCTTACTCCAACTTATGTCTGACAGGGAAACAAGTTGCACTTTCTTGTGATTCTCCCCTCTACTCGTCATCCCTTCTGTCCTAGGACCCCCCCCTCGTCCATGTTTTGGCCACATAGGAGCGATTTTGGCTTTGTGCGTTGTGTTCTGTGTTGGGGTCGTGAAGATTTATCAGCGACATCTTGTTTTGTGAGGTTATTGGTTTGTCCCCATTTATTAGGAAGAATAAATGAACCTCTTGAGTATTGAGAACCGATGGAACATATTTATTAGAAATATATCCATAATAATAATGACCACGAAATGGAGAAAGACCACGTAACCCTCCCCTGCACAGGCTGTCACCATAAGGTGTAGGTGAACAAACCTCATAGAAAAATACACGTGCCCCATAACTATCCTGCAGAAGCTACACAAACAGCAGCTCTCTCCCCCCTCTCCCAGCAGGAAGTCTCAGCAAAATCTTAAATCAGAGGCTGAGTCATATAAATGCTCCTGGTTTCAACAATAATAATAATAAATCTACAGTTCTAACACCATCATTTTCTGCTGCGCTGTACAGATCATGGGTGACAAATACAGACAATGGGGCACATTTATTACACTTTTTGTGCCACATTTCTCTCTGCCTTTCCACTGAAAATAAGGTGCAAATTCTGCATATAAAGGGGTCTGCATGGAGTCGGACCATGCGCCACATGTATTGATGTGAACAGAATTGTGTGGCGTGCAAGATATGCAGGCAGGGGGCAGGGCTGTGACTACCTCTCACACAGGATATACAGGCAGGGGGCAGGGCTGTGACTACCTCTCACACAGGATATACAGGCAGGGGGCGGGGCTGTGACTACCTCTCACACAGGATATACAGGCAGGGGGCGGGGCTGTGACTACCTCTCACACAGGATATACAGGCAGGGGGCGGGGCTGTGACTACCTCTCACACAGGATATACAGACGGGGGCAGGGCTGTGACTACCTCTCACACAGGATATACAGGCAGGGGGCAGGGCTGTGACCACCTCTCACACAGGATATACAGGCAGGGGGCGGGGCTGTGACTACCTCTCACACTGGATATACAGGCAGGGGGCGGGGCTGTGACTACCTCTCACACAGGATATACAGGCAGGGGGCGGGGCTGTGACTACCTCTCACACAGGATATACAGGCAGGGGGTGGGGCTGTGACTACCTCACACAGGATATACAGGCAGGGGGCGGGGCGGTGACTACCTCTCACACAGGATATACAGGCAGGGGACGGGGCTGTGACTACCTCTCACACAGGATATACAGGCAGGGGGCGGGGCTGTGACTACCTCTCACACCAGATATACAGGCAGGGGGCGGGGCTGTGACTACCTCTCACACAGGATATACAGGCAGGGGGCGGGGCTGTGACTACCTCTCACACAGGATATACAGGCAGGGGGCGGGGCTGTGACTACCTCTCACACCAGATATACAGGCAGGGGGCGGGGCTGTGACTACCTCTCACACAGGATATACAGGGAGGGGTTGGGGCTGTGACCACCTCTCACACAGGATATACAGGCAGGGGGCGGGGCTGTGACTACCTCTCACACAGGATATACAGGCAGGGGGCGGGGCTGTGACTACCTCTCACACAGGATATACAGGCAGGGGGCAGGGCTGTGACTACCTCTCACACAGGATATACAGGCAGGGGGTGGGGCTGTGACTACCTCACACAGGATATACAGGCAGGGGACGGGGCTGTGACTACCTCTCACACAGGATATACAGGCAGGGGGCGGGGCTGTGACTACCTCTCACACAGGATATACAGGCAGGGGGCGGGGCTGTGACCACCTCTCACACAAGATATACAGGCAGGGGGCGGGTCTGTGACTACCTCTCACACAGGATATACAGGCAGGGGGCGGGGCTGTGACTACCTCTCACACAAGATAAACAGGCAGGGGGCGGGGCTGTGACTACCTCTCACACAGGATATACAGGCAGGGGGCGGGGCTGTGACTACCTCTCACACAGGATATACAGGCAGGGGGCGGGGCTGTGACTACCTCTCACACAGGATATACAGGCAGGAGGCGGGGCTGTGACCACCTCTCACACAAGATATACAGGCAGGGGGCGGGTCTGTGACTACCTCTCACACAGGATATACAGGCAGGGGCGGGGCTGTGACTACCTCTCACACAGGATATACAGGCAGGGGGCGGGGCTGTGACTACCTCTCACACAAGATAAACAGGCAGGGGGCGGGGCTGTGACTACCTCTCACACAGGATATACAGGCGGGGGGCGGGGCTGTGACTACCTCTCACACAGGATATACAGGCAGGGGGCGGGGCTGTGACTACCTCTCACACAAGATAAACAGGCAGGGGGCGGGGCTGTGACTACCTCTCACACAGGATATACAGGCAGGGGCGGGGCTGTGACTACCTCTCACACAGGATATACAGGCAGGGGGCGGGGCTGTGACTACCTCTCACACAAGATAAACAGGCAGGGGGCGGGGCTGTGACTACCTCTCACACAGGATATACAGGCAGGGGGCGGGGCTGTGACTACCTCTCACACAAGATAAACAGGCAGGGGGCGGGGCTGTGACTACCTCTCACACAGGATATACAGTATAAGGTATGTGATTCTGGTTACTGTAGACACCCAGTCATGTTGGTGTAGACCCTCTATATGTAATATATATTCTGGATATAACAGCCTGGGGTGTACATAAGGCAGGTACTGGGGTGACCCCACTAATCTAATATGGATTGGGAAAGATATTTATAACACAAATAAATTAAATCTGAAGATCACGGTCGGCTCCAGGTATCAGTAGGCCCCTGGGCGGCAGAGCATTAGTAGGCCCCTTTGCAGTGAACTCACGTGGCAGCAATAAAATGTCAGAAACTAAAATATTCTTTTTTATAAGGCCCCCTCACACCCTATGGATTCCTTATGTACACCCCCCTGCAGCTCTAGGCCTCAGCACTTGCCCAAGGTCCAGACACCTCGGACACCGAGCTGCTGCTGGATAACTGGAGCTTCATCCATCAGAGGACACATCACGAGGTCCACACAGCAGCTCCTGATCTACATGACTCGCTCATGTGTGACATAGGAGGACCATGATGAAGTACACAGCATGCAGAGGAGATAAGCGGTGACACCCGCTCCGGCTGGATAAAGGTGCTGCTGGGACGCTCTAAAAATGATGCAAAGCAGTCAGGGTGCTCCAAAAGCCACCATAGCTTATAAACCATTAGGGATCTGGAGACTCCCTTGAATGAGTACTTTGTGAGCCAACCAGAGCTCCCTGTAATCCTTGGATGATGTCTGGGCGCTGCATATCTTACTCTCTCAGATGTTGGTTTTTGCAGACCTGTCCCCCCCTGTCTCCTGGTAGGGTACAAGGACCACCATACCCCACTGGGCGGAAGTTGTCAGCCATTTGTAGGTTCTCATAGCACTCACATTAGATCTGTCAGAGGAGCAGTGTGATGACCTATCTCTGTGTTCTGTAGTATCGGATCAGTCTGGGCTCCTGCTTGAAGTTAGGTACAGATGGCAGATTTTGGCAAAGGCTCAAAAGAACGAACAGGTCATCAAACCAAGATGGTCGTGGCCCCACATGGAACAGGTCACATCAGATACCAGGGTTCAAGTCTCTCTCTTGGATCATTCATTCTCTGCTGAGGAAATATGTAACCAAAATGTCTATTTCTGGGATGTGGATGGTTCTGTATGTGGCTTTTATCCAGGGTAGTGTCAGAAGACAAGGCTTGGAGAAGTCTCCAGGTAGCCCCAAGTAAACTCGCCCCGAATCGACAAAAAACAAAAGCGGTTCCTTCCTACCTGCAGGAGGCTGGAGCTCTACCCAAAGTCTTCACCTGTGTCTCCATTACACAGTGGACGACGTCTTTATGTGCTGGTACCTTAATACACTTTGTTTCCCAGATGCAGCTTTCCTTTACAGGTATAAATTAAAATTCCTTTTATGCAAATTTAATCAGTGACTTTCAGGACACGACCGTCTGGTGTGGCCACATTGAACCTAGGTGCTTGGACCAGAGTCATCTCTTGCCATTCTGTGTTTGACGTCAGCCAAGTCAATTCGGGGGACTCTCCACCCATGTCCGCCAAAGGGCAGGAGCAGTACAAGAACAGCACCACTGATGCGTGCACGTCCAGTGCCCTCCCCTTACACACAAGTGTTTCCAACATGAGTGGCTGCAGACAGGCCTCCACCCGGCACATAGTGGGCCACCCATACTGCGGCCTCTGATAAGTGCTCCTTCATGTCCCCGCAGTGGAGCTCTTCTTTACAGGTTTTCCATCCAACACGCTCCCTTGTCCCCAATGCAGCATTCCCAGAGCCACCAGCGATGTACAAGCACTTGCCATGGATAAGAAGACGCGATGGTAGGAGCCCTCGCTGTCCATCCTTCAGCAATTCTCTTAATTTCCTGTTCTCATACACTGAACCGATTTCCACTACTTTCGCTTCCCTTTTCCCCGCTGCCAAGACCCAATAGTGATATTTTTAGCTATGACTGACAGCGCTAATAGTGCCTGTTAATTGCACCTGTGTGTGCATCCAGGACAACGTCACACCCCGCCGAGCCTCCACGCTGTCCATTACACCCTCACACAGGGGTCACCCCATACATCTGACCCTCCACAACTTCTCACATGCTGGACTGTAAGTCTCCAGTCTCTGGTGTCAGAAGGGCCGCTAAGCAAGAAACATCAGCGCTACACGTCCTCCCACAGCCCTCTCACCCTCATCAAACACTGTACAAGCCCCCAGGCTCAATTTTTAAAACACAATTTTTTTAAAAAATAGGAGCATTATAAACTATAAGATGAATGGACACAACACCTACATGTGAGGAGTCTACTTTAAATAGGGCTGGAAGATTTCCTTTAAACTTGTGTGACAGTATATGAGGCTCATGCCATATGCAGCGTTTTTTGGTCCATTTTAGAGCGTGCATTTTCAGTCCGTTTAAAAACGCATCCGCTTTTCCGGATTATCTTAATAGATAAACAGGTTCTAAGCAGCCAAACGCATCTAAACGGTTAAACAAACTGAAAATGCATGCTCTAAAAAGGACCAAAAACGCCACGTGTGGCATCACCCTAAGGCCCCTTTCACACTGCCGTATTCTGGCTGCAAAATTGCGGACGTTTATATGTCCCAAACATCCGTTATGGAGAATGAACTGATGGAGAAGCCTCACGCTGTACATCGGCCATTATTGTGTTACACCAAACAGGACTGGAAGACAGCGACAAGCACTGGGATCTGGAATCAGAACCTGCTGTAGACCAGCACCAGGACCTGTCCGAGGAGAAGCTCCAGAACAGCGCAGGTTACCCGCAGCTTCAAAGGTGAAGGTAACACAAAGAACTAATCTGGAGATCCGTCAGTGGAGATTTGTGGACATCACAATTATTATATTACATGACTATTCAGAGGGGTAACTATAGAGACAAGCTGTAAGTATATATATATACACCGGACCTTCACACACACTATGAGCCGGACCACCTGCCATTATTTTTCCAGCCTGGTCATTTTTAGTATATGTTGTTGTTTTTATGATGCATTTCATAGATTGAGTCATTTTTCATCAGTATCCATGTTTGCTCTGTTTATATTTTTGTAAATATTATTGGAGAAACATAAGCTATACATAATTTTATTTGCGTTCTACGGATTTGAACTTTATCATTTTTCGGAAAAATCTTTTGAATTTTTTAAAACTATTTTTACAATTTTTTTTTACTGTATTTCTAGGCCGCTAGGGTACTTGAACCCTAGGGGGTCTGATCACCAAATAAGCCGTGAGTTATAAAACTTAATTAGCATACTCCTAGCCTTCATCAGGTTATCACAGGCAGAGCCACTGGGGGATGTAATACTTATGTATTGGTCATTCTATATTGATCCCTAGTGGATAGATGGATCGTGTATTTCTTCTTCCCCAAGCACCAGACTTATAACGTCACGTAATGTGATTTTTGCGTACATATCTCTTTTTGTTATTTTGTCGTCTTGTATGATGACCTCTTTGTGTGTAAGCACTGCCCTTTTTTATATTAAAACTTCAATTTAATAAGAGCCTTCTGGTGTCCTATGGATTCCACAACTCAGAAGAGAGGTCAGCGAAATCCATTGATCTATTAGCTAGTGTAATATTGTATTAGGGTATAATCTATACAAGGTGTCTTGTCAGCTTTATATATGATGAGTAGTGGCAGCTAAAATCATGGAAAACTGCCCGAACAGTCTCCCTACCTGAACGTAAGTCCTGACAGTAGGGATCATGTTTTTCATGTGCTTTTCTACATGAGAGACTTCTTGATTTTAATCCCAGCCCTTATTTCACTGCTTATATCACTAGGCCTAATATCTGCAGATCATGAGAAACTCTGCTTTACCACATTATTAAGCTACTTAAAGAGAACCCGTCAGACAAATTATCCCCCAAAACTAAATATATTTTCATAAACTGCCATTAGAGAGCATTGCCTCCATCCCTTCATCGTCCCTCTACATGCCTGTAAACGTAAAGGGTTATTCCTCCCACAAAGACAAGTTTCTTATATGTATCTGGATAACCAAATATCACATTCTCTAATTCACTGATATTAACAAAAATCCAGCTTTTCACAGATATAATCCCAACCTGCCTCTATCCGTCCTGCTGGACACAATTTTAGTTGCCCCTAGACAGGACCCTGTAACTTCTGACTTAGGGTTGGGGAAGCCATCTTGGATTTCTGTGTGAGATCGCGCAGATGAGATTTCGGTCTTTCTCTGCTCCCTTTACTGTAGCCCCGCCCACTGCATGGAGCTCAGAGACTCTCATTGATCACATCCTGTGAGCACATGGTGAGCAGAGAGAGAGAGAGGCTGCAAACTACAAGGAGATAAGTGATCTGGGGGAAGGGGGAGGCAGGCACATGTCTGTGAGATGTAGCAGAGCTCACAGTGTAATGGTCTATCTAAGGTCTGTGTAATCATCTCATGCATCTCTGAACTGTCTCATATCTCTCTCTCTCTATGGGGCACATTTACATGTCCCGATCCCCAATCCGGAATGCCCGACAATCATGCATTGTGCCATGAGTCACTTAGATTGTGCGCCCGGTTTCCTGCATGTGTCGCTTCCCCACTCAGGTCCCCGGAGTTCACCTTCTTCCCGGTGCATGTAAGTGCATTGTCTTGTGACAATTTAAAAGTTAAACCCCGCGCTCAGTTCAAATCAGTCGGATCGCCCCCAATTTGTGTCCCATGAAAGCCGGCGCCGATGCGCCAAAATCTGACTGCTTGCAAAACAATCGCCTGCTAAACCCCTGTCCCAGCAGCGCAATCCCCAAAAACGTTGGAAAACCCAACAGAAATGCGGCCGCGGGACCCTTAGCAAATAAGCCCTATGTGCAAGTACAATGTCAGAAGCCAGATGAAAGTGCATATACACCTGTACCCTGATAATCTATATGGGTATAAAACTAGATGGGTCATAATGTGTCTGCTTAGAGAGGCCCCACCCACTTCCTAGGATATTACAATGAGCAGCATAGGGAGTGATAGAAGCTAAAACAGCAAAAAAACTGTGAAAAATTGTAAAGTGAGGTGTAAAAATTATCTCACATGTGTATAGCAGAACATGTCAGGTACTTGTGTAGCTGATGTCTGTGTCTCTCACATGTGTATAGAAGGAGAGAACATATCAGGTACTTGTGCATCTGATGTCTGTGTCTCACATGTGTAAAGAAGAGAACATGTCAGGTACTTGTGTAGCTGATGTCTGTGTCTCACATGTGTATAGAAGAGAACATGTCAGGTACTTGTGTAGTTGATTTCTGTGTCTCTCACATGTGTATGGGAGGAGAGAACATGTCAGGTACTTGTGTAGCTGATGTCTGTGTCTCTCACATGTGTATAGGAGGAGAGAGCATGTCAGGTACTTGTGTAGCTGATGTCTGTGTCTGTCACATGTGTATAGGAGGAGAGAACATGTCAGGTACTTGTGTAGCTGATGTCTGTGTCTCACACATGTGTATAGGAGGAGAGAACATGTCAGGTACTTGTGTAGCTGATGTCTGTGTCTCACATGTGTATAGAAGAGAACATGTCAGGTACTTGTGTAGTTGATTTCTGTGTCTCTCACATGTGTATGGGAGGAGAGAACATGTCAGGTACTTGTGTAGCTGATGTCTGTGTCTCACATGTGTATAGAAGAGAACATGTCAGGTACTTGTGTAGTTGATTTCTGTGTCTCTCACATGTGTATGGGAGGAGAGAACATGTCAGGTACTTGTGTAGCTGATGTCTGTGTCTCTCACATGTGTATAGGAGGAGAGAGCATGTCAGGTACTTGTGTAGCTGATGTCTGTGTCTGTCACATGTGTATAGGAGGAGAGAACATGTCAGGTACTTGTGTAGCTGATGTCTGTGTCTCACACATGTGTATAGGAGGAGAGAACATGTCAGGCACTTGTGTAGCTGATGTCTGTATATCACATGTGTATAGGAGGAGAGAACATGTCAGGTACTTGTGTAGCTGATGTCTGTATATATCACATGTGTATAGGAGGAGAGAACATGTCAGGTACTTGTGTAGCTGATGTCTGTGTCTCACATGTGTATAGGAGGAGAGAACATGTCAGGTACTTGTGTAGCTGATGTCTGTGTCTCACATGTGTATAGGAGGAGAGAACATGTCAGGTACTTGTGTAGCTGATGTCTGTATATCACATGTGTATAGGAGGAGAGAACATGTCAGGTACTTGTGTAGCTGATGTCTGTATATATCACATGTGTATAGGAGGAGAGAACATGTCAGGCACTTGTGTAGCTGATGTCTGTGTCTCACATGTGTATAGGAGGAGAGAACATGTCAGGTACTTGTGTAGCTGATGTCTGTGTCTCACATGTGTATAGGAGGAGAGAACATGTCAGGTACTTGTGTAGCTGATGTCTGTGTCTCACATGTGTATAGGAGGAGAGAACATGTCAGGTACTTGTGTAGCTGATGTCTGTATATATCACATGTGTATCGGAGGAGAGAACATGTCAGGTACTTGTGTAGCTGATGTCTGTGTCTCACATATGTATAGGAGGAGAGAACATGTCAGGTACTTGTGTAGCTGATGTCTGTGTCTCTCACATGTGTATAGGAGGAGAGAACATATCAGGTACTTGTGGATCTGATGTCTGTGTCTCTAACATGTGTATAGGAGGAGAGAACATGTCAGGTACGTGTGTAGCTGATGTCTGTGTCTCACATGTGTATAGGAGGAGAAAACATGTCAGGTACTTGTGTAGCTGATGTCTGTGTCTCACATGTGTATAGGAGGAGAGAACATGTCAGGTACTTGTGTAGCTGATGTCTGTCTCTCACATGTGTATAGGAGGAGAGAACATGTCAGGTACTTGTGTAGCTGATGTCTGTGTCTCACATGTGTATAGGAGGAGAGAACATGTCAGGTACTTGTGTAGCTGATGTCTGTGTCTCACATGTGTATAGGAGGAGAGAACATGTCAGGTACTTGTGTAGCTGATGTCTGTATATATCACATGTGTATCGGAGGAGAGAACATGTCAGGTACTTGTGTAGCTGATGTCTGTGTCTCACATATGTATAGGAGGAGAGAACATGTCAGGTACTTGTGTAGCTGATGTCTGTGTCTCTCACATGTGTATAGGAGGAGAGAACATATCAGGTACTTGTGGATCTGATGTCTGTGTCTCTAACATGTGTATAGGAGGAGAGAACATGTCAGGTACGTGTGTAGCTGATGTCTGTGTCTCACATGTGTATAGGAGGAGAAAACATGTCAGGTACTTGTGTAGCTGATGTCTGTGTCTCACATGTGTATAGGAGGAGAGAACATGTCAGGTACTTGTGTAGCTGATGTCTGTCTCTCACATGTGTATAGGAGGAGAGAACATGTCAGGTACTTGTGTAGCTGATGTCTGTGTCTCACATGTGTATAGGAGGAGAGAACATGTCAGGTACTTGTGTAGCTGATGTCTGTGTCTCACATGTGTATAGGAGGAGAGAACATGTCAGGTACTTGTGTAGCTGATGTCTGTGTCTCACATGTGTATAGGAGGAGAGAACATGTCAGGTACTTGTGTAGCTGATGTCTGTATATATCACATGTGTATCGGAGGAGAGAACATGTCAGGTACTTGTGTAGCTGATGTCTGTATATCACATGTGTATAGGAGGAGAGAACATGTCAGGTACTTGTGTAGCTGATGTCTGTATATATCACATGTGTATAGGAGGAGAGAACATGTCAGGCACTTGTGTAGCTGATGTCTGTGTCTCACATGTGTATAGGAGGAGAGAACATGTCAGGTACTTGTGTAGCTGATGTCTGTGTCTCACATGTGTATAGGAGGAGAGAACATGTCAGGTACTTGTGTAGCTGATGTCTGTGTCTCACATGTGTATAGGAGGAGAGAACATGTCAGGTACTTGTGTAGCTGATGTCTGTCTCTCACATGTGTATAGGAGGAGAGAACATGTCAGGTACTTGTGTAGCTGATGTCTGTATATATCACATGTGTATCGGAGGAGAGAACATGTCAGGTACTTGTGTAGCTGATGTCTGTGTCTCACATATGTATAGGAGGAGAGAACATGTCAGTTACTTGTGTAGCTGATGTCTGTGTCTCTCACATGTGTATAGGAGGAGAGAACATATCAGGTACTTGTGGATCTGATGTCTGTGTCTCTAACATGTGTATAGGAGGAGAGAACATGTCAGGTACGTGTGTAGCTGATGTCTGTGTCTCACATGTGTATAGGAGGAGAAAACATGTCAGGTACTTGTGTAGCTGATGTCTGTGTCTCACATGTGTATAGGAGGAGAGAACATGTCAGGTACTTGTGTAGCTGATGTCTGTCTCTCACATGTGTATAGGAGGAGAGAACATGTCAGGTACTTGTGTAGCTGATGTCTGTATATATCACGTGTATCGGAGGAGAGAACATGTCAGGTACTTGTGTAGCTGATGTCTGTGTCTCACATATGTATAGGAGGAGAGAACATGTCAGGTACTTGTGTAGCTGATGTCTGTGTCTCTCACATGTGTATAGGAGGAGAGAACATGTCAGGTACTTGTGGATCTGATGTCTGTGTCTCTAACATGTGTATAGGAGGAGAGAACATGTCAGGTACTTGTGTAGCTGATGTCTGTATATATCACATGTGTATAGGAGGAGAGAACATGTCAGGTACTTGTGTAGTTGATGTCTGTGTCTCTCACATGTGTATAGGAGGAGAGAACATGCCAGGTACTTGTGTTGCTGATGTCTGTGTCTCACATGTGTATAGGAGGAGAGAACATGTCAGGTACTTGTGTAGCGGATGTCTGTGTCTCACATGTGTATAGGAGGAGAGAACATGTCAGGTACTTGTGTAGTTGATTTCTGTGTCTCTCACATGTGTATGGGAGGAGAGAACATGTCAGGTACTTGTGTAGCTGATGTCTGTGTCTCACATGTGTATAGAAGAGAACATGTCAGGTACTTGTGTAGCTGATGTCTGTGTCTCACATGTGTATAGGAGGAGAGAACATGTCAGGTACTTGTGTAGCGGATGTCTGTGTCTCACATGTGTATAGGAGGAGAGAACATGTCAGGTACTTGTGTAGTTGATTTCTGTGTCTCTCACATGTGTATGGGAGGAGAGAACATGTCAGGTACTTGTGTAGCTGATGTCTGTGTCTCACATGTGAATAGAAGAGAACATGTCAGGTACTTGTGTAGCTGATGTCTGTGTCTCACATGTGTATAGAAGAGAACATGTCAGGTACTTGTGTAGCTGATGTCTGTGTCTCACATGTGTATAGAAGAGAACATGTCAGGTACTTGTGTAGTTGATGTCTGTGTCTCTCACATGAGTATAGGAGGAGAGAACATGCCAGGTACTTGTGTTGCTGATGTCTGTGTCTCACATGTGTATAGGAGGAGAGAACATGTCAGGTACTTGTGTAGCGGATGTCTGTGTCTCACATGTGTATAGGAGGAGAGAACATGTCAGGTACTTGTGTAGCTGATGTCTGTGTCTCACATGTGTATAGAAGAGAACATGTCAGGTACTTGTGTAGCTGATGTCTGTGTCTCACATGTGTATAGAAGAGAACATGTCAGGTACTTGTGTAGCTGATGTCTGTGTCTCTCACATGTGTATAGAAGAGAACATGTCAGGTACTTGTGTAGCTGATGTCTGTGTCTCACATGTGTATAGGAGAACATGTCAGGTACTTGTGTAGCTGATGTCTGTGTCTCACATGTGTATAGGAGAACATGTCAGGTACTTGTGTAGCTGATGTCTGTGTCTCACATGTGTATAGGAGAACATGTCAGGTACTTGTGTAGCTGATGTCTGTGTCTCACATGTGTATAGAAGAGAACATGTCAGGTACTTGTGTAGCTGATGTCTGTGTCTCTCACATGTGTATAGGAGGAGAGAGCATGTCAGTTACTTGTGTAGCTGATGTCTGTGTCTCTCACATGTGTATAAGAGGAGAGAGCATGTCAGTTACTTGTGTAGCTGATGTCTGTGTCTCACATGTGTATAGGAGAACATGTCAGGCACTTGTGTAGCTGATGTGTGTGTCTCACATGTGTATAGGAGAACATGTCAGGTACTTGTGTAGCTGATGTCTGTGTCTCTCACATCTGTATATGAGGAGAGAGCATGTCAGCAGATAGATCACAGACCGTAGCAATGCTTTACTATACATTACACACAGACATGATATGTAACTCAATTTCCCAAAGGGGATCAATAAAGTTATATTGTATTGTATGAGCAGGTAGAGGGGAGGGGTAACAGGAGTGACACCACTTTCTCCATGTGACCAGACTCTTTTACATAATAAATAAAAAAATATTATTTTACAATGATTAATGTATGAATTGACTAGATAAAGGCTGGGATGGATCCTTGTGAGTTGCTCCAACAGGTAGAGGTGACAGGACTAGAGATAGAGACCTGATGACAGGTGTCCTTTGAGATACACACTACAGATCTTTCCCAGACCAGGCCACAAGCTCCTGCTTCTGTCTACTTTCTGAGAGCTGCAGACTAGTCACCTGACTTGAACCTACTTAGCAGAATGTGTTTCTTTGCCTCCACCACCTGCTGTAAAGGCTCCCTTGCTAACGCAGACCTATTTCACTGCCTCCATGATTGCCCTTTGGTTCAGACTTTTTGGTTGAGAGCGTCTTCATATTCCTCATCCTCCTTTGTACAGACCCACCCCCCGCTCTTTGTACTTTTCTAAACTCACCATTTTTAAAATTGACTGGACTGAGACACTTCTTTACATTGCGCGAAGCATGGTTTTATTCTTACCAGAGTGTACTATGTTCCTTGAGAGTCTCCAACCGGTGTGAAGTTCCCTGCTCTTGGATCTCCAGTGTGGATTTGGAGTGACCCAGAACACTTCCTTTCTTGGTTTCCCTGATTTGTTTCTTCCCATCTCTCCTTATGATTTCTGTTCCCTTCCTTGGCCCTGCAGCACTACACCAGTTTTCACCTTCTTAGCACACACGTGCTAAGAGTGAAGTGAGGTTTCTGTCAGAACCCCTACGAAGACCTGCACCCACCAAACCTTCAGTCACGGTGCTGCTCTACATTGCTTAGTTTTCCCCTTCTGTTATCTAAGCCTCAAATCTTTACAGAGTTGTTTAGAATGTTTGCTTCTAATCTAACCATTTGCTGCAAAGTTTCATGCGGGTGTATTTTACACACTGCAGGATTTCTCAACTGTTAGACTTTGGTAGGATAGTCGTTTTTTGGGGTCTAAATTCCGAAAATAAAGTCTTAGAGGTTCACTTCATGCGGAGTTTAAAGGGGTTGTCCGAGAGTTATGAAAAAAAACTAAAGGTGGCCGGAGGGGGCTGCTTAAAAAAATAAAGATCTACTTACCTTTCGGCTCCCTCCGGTGTCCCGCGCTGCTTTCACTCCGGTCTGGGCGCCATGTAAACAAACATGGCCGCCGGAGCAGTGCTGGATTCAGCTTCCGGCCGGACCCGACAACCTTCCGGCCCCCGTACACAATGCTGTGAATAGGGACGGATAGGCGTGCACGGCCACTGCCGGCCAGCGGGACACACACAGGGCGTCGGAAGGTAAGTAGATCTTTATTTTTTTAAGCAGCCCCCTCCGGCCACCTTTATTTTTTTTTCACAACTCTCGGACAACCCCTTTAAAGGGAACCTCTCATCACAGATCGGCCTAATAAACCAGTAAGATGCCAAGCAGCTTCTAGATGATGTTTCTGTCATGGTCCAGGGTGGTGGCATCATCCAGTAAATCAACATTGAAGTGAGATGTAAATTGGTTTTATGAGGTTAAGGGGGGGAGAGTTAAACACTGAAGTCAAGCTCTCCCTGCCTCAGAATGTCCCCTTTACTGTAATTGGAACATCATTAATCAAATCTACTGAAGTCCGGTGAATGATGTCAAGCACATGGAAAGAGGTGCTCAGAGGCCGGAGAGCTGGACTTTCAGTGTTACTCTCCACCTCCCCGACTTCATACATTTCACTTCAATGTCTATTTTCTGGGTGATGTCACCGCACTGGGCCACGAAAGAAACATCATCTAGAAGCTGTTCAACTGCTTGACAACATACTGGCAGTGGTTTATTAGGTCGATTTCTGATGACAGGTTCCCTTTAAGCCCTTTTGAATCCAGCAATGTCATGAAGCTCCACGCATGCAGCCCTAGGGCGATGTATGAACTCTGCACACAATAAGGTGAGGGGCAGATCATTTTCTGATAAACTGGGTGTGGGGAAGTATGTTTAAGGGAACCCGTCACCAGGCTTTACCCCATTAAACCCCAGGTACAGCTCTCCCTTCCTGAGCACAGTCCGGAGGTCCCACACACAGGACCCTTCTAACCCTAGCAGCATATAAGATGCACCTGCCGCAGCTCCCTTGTGTCTCAGCAGCAGATATCTCTCCTGCTACCTGTGTGTAGTCGTAGTCGGGCCCCCCCCCGCATACACTAAGGCCTGCACAAGCCTGAGGTAACACCACACTAACCACCTCTCCAGTTCCCATAGCAACTAAACTTCTATCAGGCCGCAAAAGAGAAGTGAAAGGTCACACTTCCGGCGTCTTAAAAGGCATTGGCCACTCCTACATCCGCCTACTCCTTTCATCGGCAGCTGTTCGCCTCGTCCAATCAGCGCCCGCCTTTCATTACACGCTCGCCGCGCCTTTAGCCTGAGGCGTTAATGAAGACTGGCAGAGATGTAACCAATCAACTGCTGGCTTTGATACATTAGGAGGCGGGTCTATGTATAATGGATAGCTATTGGACAGGAATCCTCAAACGCTTAGATTTTGGCCAATTAGCGTTGGCTATCTGTAGCACTGAGCTATGGAGGCGGAGCCTGGTGAGATCGCAGAGGGGAACCTGACGACGGTGGTTACTGGTTAACGCGGCTTCACGGTCCCGCCCCCCTTTCACTGTCTTGCGACGTGATTGGTGGCCGAATGCTGGCGAGTGATGGGGGCGGGGCGAGGAAAGAGGAGGACGTCATGAGGGAACTGTCTGTGCGCTCCCCCTCCCTTACGCCTATTCTCCAGCGCGCGCTGCGCAGTCTGCGTAACGTATCTGCGCTGTGTGCCCGCGGTGCTACGTCATCGAGGGAAGAGGGAGGAGAGCAGTGCAGGAAAAAAACCCGACAGGCAAATGCGGTCAGACGGACGGAGAGTGACAAAGGGAAAGAGAACGAGCTGAAGGCGGAGACCGGCCCAGGAAACCGGAGACGTCGCCTCACCGCCCGCTCTAGTGACAGGAAGCCGCCCGTTATCTGCGGAGCCGCCCCTCACCCGCAGCGGGCGCCGAGTGACGAGGCGGAGGCCGGGCCTGGCCCTGGGGAAGAAGCCGCCGCCATGACCGCAGTGTGTGCACTGCCCCCTGCGCTGCCTCTGCTGTGAGAGGCCCCAAAGAGACCCTGACAGACCCGCCACAGGCACCGAGGCCTCATCCAGGACCCCAATAATACAGCCCCCTGTCACCTCCTCCCTCACAACTGACACCCTTCACATGACAGAAGCCCTGTCACAGGCATAAACCAGTGACCCCAGGGGCCAAACTCCCAGGCTACTGCCCCCCCAGTATCCGCTCCCAGGCTACTGCCTCCCTATCTATTCCTAGGCTACTGTCCCCCTGCGGTGTACCCCCAGTACCTATACTCCTAGGCTAGCGCCCCCCAGTATCCGTACCCCCCGTATTTATTCCTAGGCTAGCGCCCCCCAGTATCCGTACCACCAGGGGCCATACTCCTAGGCTAGCAGCCCCCAGCATTTATTCCTAGGCTATTGCCCCCCAGTATCCATACTCCCAGGCTACTGCACCCCGTATCTGTACCCAGGGGCCATACTCCTAGGCTAGCGACCCCCAGTATTTATTCCTAGGCTATTGCACCCCAGTATCCGTACCCCCAGTATCTATTCCTAGGCCAGTTCCCCCCAGTATCCATAGTCCTGGGCTACTGCCCCCCTGTATCCGTAATCCCAGTATCCATTCTCCCCGTATCTGTACCCATTGGCTACTGCCCCCAGTATCTGTAACCCCAGTATCTATTCCTCGGCTAGTGCCCCCCAGTATCCATATCTGTACTCCCCGACCAGTGCCCCCGTATCCGTATTCCTAGGCTAGTGACCCCAGTATCTGTACCCTCAGTGTCTGTACTTGTAGGCTAGTGCCCCCCAGTTGAAGTCGGCCTCAGCCTGCATCTTTGTCACCTGTGTGTCATTGGCCCCCCTTTTTTTCACGCTGTGTCCCCCCATGTCACTGAGACACCCCTGATCTGCCAGTGGACGGACCCTGTGAGATGCAGGATAAGGAGTGATCTGAACAGAGCGCAGGATACAGTGACTGTTCACACAGATTTGTGACACCCCGTTTTTCGGAGAGGGGTGCGAGGATTTCTGGCTGTCCGCCGAGAGCTTCATGTGTGTGTCCCCCATCCGGCTTTTATAACGAAGGGAGAGACGCAGGAGGTACAGCAATGTCGGGGAGGCCGAGAACCACTTCCTTTGCAGAGAGCTGCAAACCTGTGCAACAACCATCATCATTCGGCAGCATGAAAGTCAGCCGTGAGTACCCCAAATCTGTGTGAGGGGGGCTGTGCCCTGTCATCCCGTAGTTTGTGGGGCATAGGGTGGGGGCCTCTGACCTCTGGTACATTCTGTGTCTATTTATACTGTATAATCCTGTATACTTGTGACTGGGCTCACACTCATCAATGGAATAGGATCTGGTCTGGAAGGGCTGCGATACAATGTAACGGCATGCATCCTGTCAGCTGCCCTGATACATTGTAACGTGTGACCCAGCTCTGCAACTGACGTATAAATGGGGGACATTTCCCAATCTGATGTATTTGGTTTTTCATTTAGCAGCTCCCCCCCCCTGTATTGTAGCGCAGAGCTGTAGCTTTGCTTTAGTGTTTTACCAATAAGGGAATCTGATCAGTTGCCAGATTAGCGTAGATCCTATATCATGGCCTCTGCTTCCCCCTCCCCCGGCGTCCGCCATTGCTGCAGCTGCACGGTTGATACTATGGCCACTGCTCGGTGTCTTCATTGTGCAGGACGTGCAGCTGTCTCCTCCGGCGTGCGGGTGGCCCCACCTTAAATGCAGGCTGCAGCACACAGCATCAGAGGCCGGAGTGTCAGATGAGCTCTATTTTCCAGCAGCCGTCCTCCCACCCGCCCCACCCTTTTTCACCTTCAATAGACAGAAAGAATAGTGACCCCCTGAGCTGCAGATCTTACCCTTCCCATGCAGCGGGAGGACTACCACCCCCCACAGCCTAGCATGAATCCGCCCCTCATTCACTGCTCACACATGTGACGGGGACCCCTGCAAAAACCTCTTTACACTGTGCATCATCCTTAAAGGGACAGCGCGGGCACACTGCCATGACGTCTGACTGCTTGGGCATCAGCTCATTCATTTTTTGCAGATGCGGTTTGATGGTCTGCAAGCCTGCGCTTCTGCTCCGCGGTGGGGTGGGGGGCTATAATGCAGTGATATATACAGGGGGATCACCAGGAAGGCGTCCATCATCCTGATCTTCTCCTGAGTTACTAGAGTCCACATTGCTGGCTGCAGGTCCCTGAGGCATTGCCTTGCATTCTGGGTAATGCCGTGGGACCTCCTCTGGGGCCGACATCATTTGCCAGGGTGATGCATTTCTTATGCTGCATATTCCCCATAAATTATTAATGATTCAGTAAAGGGCTGGAAGGCAATGTCTGCAGGCACCACAAGGGGAGGCTCAGCCCATAGACTCAGGACCTCCAGTGCTAAGCTCTAAAGTTGTCATTGCTCCACCCCAGAACCTCTGTGATGACCCCCCAAAGTGATGTGCGGAGCAGAAGATAGGTGTCAGCCTCCCATTAGCGTGACCCTTATTTGTCTCTCCTTTATGTACGAGGCCTGAGTGGCCACTTGCTGCAGATGTTCTGCCATCCGTGAGACTGCAGTGATCAGGAATCCCTCCAGTAAACCAGGTCTTCATGTGACTGCAGCCGTTGCAGTTATTGCATCTTCCAGGCATCCAGCTTTTCCCCGGGTCATTGCTCTTTGGATCTTGTACCAGCCTGACACCAGCTTTTGCCATCTTACCCTGATGGCACCATATTAATGCTGTGCAACTGGGAGTATACACCTCCCTATATGGGCACTGTAGGGGCAGTCGTATAGATTACAAGGTAGTGAGTGGTTTGTATATCTCATGGCCTCCTGGAGGCTTGATGTCCGCTCCTGTCTTACTCTCCTTCGCCTGTTCTCAGGGGAATCTTCTGCCAGGATACTGTGATGCCATTTAGGATTGCTGCTGGTTTGATGGATGCTCTGAGGTCACGGATCACTCACAGCCTGTGACTGGATCAGATTATTACCAGAGTGTCATCCGTGAGTCATATTTCCGCCTGTGTCTTGGAGGCTCGCCATCTATATAATAAACTCTGCTCCACCCACTCAGCTATTTTAGTCTTCATTTAGTTGCAGCTGAGCGGTACGTTACTTCAACCAATTTATGATCTACATGGGGACTGTATCCTCAGATTTATAGAATACATAGAGGATGGCTCAAGCCTGAAGCCGCCAGTGTGGTGATGTCATCTGATGTGGTTCTTGAGCACAAGAGGTCACTGCACCCAGTGTGATGTCATCTAACGTGATCCTGGAGCATATGAGGTCACTGCATCCAGCGTGATGTCATCTAACGTGATCCTGGAGTACAAGAGGTCACTGCACCCAGCGTGATGTCATCTAATGTCATCCTGGAGCATATGAGGTTACTGCATCCAGCGTGATGTCATCTAACATGATCCTGGAGCATATGAAGTTACTGCATCCAGCGTGATGTCATCTAACGTAATCCTGGAGCACAAGAGGTCACTGCACCCTGCGTGATGTCATCCTGGAGCATATGAGGTCACTGCACCCAGTGTGATGTCATCTAACATGATCCTGGAGCATATGAGGTTACTGCATCCAGCGTGATGTCATCTAACGTGATCCTGGAGCATATGAGGTCACTGCACCCACCGTGATATCATCTAATGTGATCCTGGAGCATATGAGGTCATTGTACCCACCGTGATATCATCTTATGTGATCCTGGAGCATATGAGGTCACTGCACCCACCGTGATGTCATCTAATGTCATCCTGGAGCATATGAGGTCACTGCACCCACCGTGATGTCATTTAATGTCATCCTGGAGCATATGAGGTCACTGCACCCAGCGTGATGTCATCTAACGTAATCCTGGAGCACAAGAGGTCACTGCACCCTGCGTGATGTCATCCTGGAGCATATGAGGTCACTGCATCCAGCGTGATGTCATCTAACGTGATCCTGGAGCATATGAGGTCACTGCACCCACCGTGATATCATCTAATGTGATCCTGGAGCATATGAGGTCATTGTACCCACCGTGATATCATCTTATGTGATCCTGGAGCATATGAGGTCACTGCACCCACCGTGATGTCATTTAATGTCATCCTGGAGCATATGAGGTCACTGCACCCACCGTGATGTCATCTAATGTCATCCTGGAGCATATGAGGTCACTGCACTCAGCGTGATGTCATCTAATGTCATCCTGGAGCATATGAGGTCACTGCACCCACCGTGATGTCATCTAATGTCATCCTGGAGCATATGAGGTCACTGCACTCAGCGTGATGTCATCCTGGAGCATATGAGGTCACTGCACCCTGCGTGATGTCATCTGATGTGATCCTGGAGCACAAGAGGTCACTGCACCCAGCGTGATATCATCTAATGTGACCCTGGAGCATATGAGGTCACTGCACCCTGTGTGATATCATCTAATGTGATCCTGGAGCATATGAGGTCACTGCACCCTGCGTGATGTCATCCTGGAGCATATGAGGTCACTGCACCCAGCGTGATGTCATCTAATGTGATCCTGGAGCATATGAGGTCACTGCACCCAGCGTGATGTCATCTAACGTGATCCTGGAGCACAAGAGGTCACTGCACCCAGCGTGATGTCATCTAATGTGATCCTGGAGCATATGAGGTCACTGCACCCAGCGTGATGCCATCTATCGTGATCCTGGAGCACAAGAGGTCACTGCACCCAGCGTGATGTCATCTAACGTGATCCTGGAGCACAAGAGGTCACTGCACCCAGCGTGATGTCATCTAACGTGATCCTGGAGCACAAGAGGTCACTGCACCCAGCGTGATGTCATCTAACGTGATCCTGGAGCACAAGAGGTCACTGCACCCAGCGTGATGTCATCTAACGTGATCCTGGAGCACAAGAGGTCACTGCACCCAGCGTGATGTCATCTAACGTGATCCTGGAGCACAAGAGGTCACTGCACCCAGCGTGATGTCATCTAACGTGATCCTGGAGCACAAGAGGTCACTGCACCCAGCGTGATGTCATTTAACGTGATCCTGGAGCATATGAGGTCATTGCACCCAGCGTGATATCATCTAATGTGATCCTGGAGCATATGAGGTCACTGCACCCAGCGTGATGTCATCTAACGTAATCCTGGAGCACAAGAGGTCACTGCACCCTGCGTGATGTCATCCTGGAGCATATGAGGTCACTGCACCCAGCGTGATGTCATCTAATGTGACCCTGGAGCATAATAATAATCTTTATTTATTTAGCGCCATCAAATTCTGTAGCTTTACAAATCATAGGGGACATATACAAATATATCACGGTACAAACAGTCATATGGAACAATAGGAGGGAACGCCCTGATTACAAGAGCTTACAGTCTATGAGGATGAGGGGGTGACACAAGAGCCTACAGTCTATGAGGATGAGGGGGTGACACAAGAGCTTACAGTCTATGAGGATGAGGAGGTGACACAAGAGCTTACAGTCTATGAGGATGAGGGGGGTGACACAGGAGCTTACAGTCTATGAGGATGAGGGGGGTGACACAAGAGCTTACAGTCTATGAGGATGAGGGGGTGACACAAGAGCTTACAGTCTGAGGATGAGGGGGTGACACAAGAGCTTACAGTCTATGAGGATGAGGGGGTGACACAAGAGCTTACAGTCTATGAGGATGAGGGGGTGACACAAGAGCTTACAGTCTATGAGGATGAGGGGGTGACACAAGAGCTTACAGTCTATGAGGATGAGGGGGTGACACAAGAGCTTACAGTCTATGAGGATGAGGGGGTGACACAAGAGCTTACAGTCTATGAGGATGAGGGGGTGACACAAGAGCTTACAGTCTATGAGGATGAGGGGGGACACAAGAGCTTACAGTCTATGAGGATGAGGGGGGGACACGAGAGCTTACAGTCTATGAGGATGAGGGGGTGACACGAGAGCTTACAGTCTATGAGGATGAGGGGGGGACACGAGCTTACAGTCTATGAGGATGAGGGGGGGACACGAGAGCTTACAGTCTATGAGGATGAGGGGGTGACACGAGAGCTTACAGTCTATGAGGATGAGGGGGTGACACGAGAGCTTACAGTCTATGAGGATGAGGGGGTGACACGAGAGCTTACAGTCTATGAGGATGAGGGGGTGACACGAGAGCTTACAGTCTATGAGGATGAGGGGGTGACACGAGAGCTTACAGTCTATGAGGATGAGGGGGTGACACGAGAGCTTACAGTCTATGAGGATGAGGGGGTGACACGAGAGCTTACAGTCTATGAGGATGAGGGGGTGACACGAGAGCTTACAGTCTATGAGGATGAGGGGGTGACACGAGAGCTTACAGTCTATGAGGATGAGGGGGTGACACGAGAGCTTACAGTCTATGAGGATGAGGGGGTGACACGAGAGCTTACAGTCTATGAGGATGAGGGGGTGACACGAGAGCTTACAGTCTATGAGGATGAGCGGGGTGACACGAGAGCTTACAGTCTATGAGGATGAGCGGGGGACACGAGAGCTTACAGTCTATGAGGATGAGCGGGGGACACGAGAGCTTACAGTCTATGAGGATGAGGGGGTGACAGGGTCTGGTAGATCCTTGGAGATGGTGTAAGCGGTGCCCTCCATCTGAAGCCCATCCAGTCACATCGGGGGTTAATGGTAATCTGGGCTGATAATCTGCAGTCCCATTGAATGGATTTCCTGTTATTCCTTATGTGTAGGGATAATGCAACACTTCTTGGTTTCTTGGGGTTAGGGATCAAGGCCACATTGTGATGCAAACCCCGGGACGGGGCAATATATCATGATGGGCACCCACGAGACCGGGCACGAGGGGCATCTCCGTGAAGAGCTGGTGTTGAAGCGGCGCCATAGCTTGAGGTAAATTACCTAGAAGAGGCAGGGATCTGCATGCATTTGCCTTCAGGAATGTAATGGGACCCCCTCGCTGCCGGCTGTACCCATATAACAGGACCCCCTCGCTACCGGCTGTACCCATATAACAGGACCCCCTCATTGGCTGTACCCATATAACAGGACCCCCTCACTGGCTGTACTATAAATAGTAGGGCCCCCCATCGCTGCCGGCTGTACCCATATAACGGGACCCCCTCACTGGCTGTACTATATATAGTAGGGCCCCCCATCGCTACCGGCTGTACCCATATAACAGGACCCCCTCACTGGCTGTACTATAAATAGTAGGGGCCCCCTATCGCTGCCGGCTGTACCCATATAACGGGACCCCCTCACTGGCTGTACTATAAATAGTAGGGGCCCCCCATCGCTGCCGGCTGTACCCATATAACGGGACCCCCTCACTGGCTGTACTATAAATAGTAGGGCCCCCTATCGCTGCCGGCTGTACCCATATAACAGGACCCCTCACTGGCTGTACTATAAATAGTAGGGGCCCCCCCATCGCTGCCGGCTGTACCCATATAACAGGACCCCCTCACTGGCTGTACTATAAATAGTAGGGGCCCCCCATCGCTGCCGGCTGTACCCATATAACGGGACCCCCTCACTGGCTGTACTATAAATAGTAGGGGCCCCCCATCGCTGCCGGCTGTACCCATATAACGGGACCCCCTCACTGGCTGTACTATAAATAGTAGGGGCCCCCCATCGCTGCCGGCTGTACCCATATAACGGGACCCCCTCACTGGCTGTACTATAAATAGTAGGGGCCCCCCATCGCTGCCGGCTGTACCCATATAACGGGACCCCCTCACTGGCTGTACTATATATAGTAGGGCCCCCCATCGCTACCGGCTGTACCCATATAACAGGACCCCCTCACTGGCTGTACTATAAATAGTAGGGGCCCCCTATCGCTGCCGGCTGTACCCATATAACGGGACCCCCTCACTGGCTGTACTATAAATAGTAGGGGCCCCCCATCGCTGCCGGCTGTACCCATATAACGGGACCCCCTCACTGGCTGTACTATAAATAGTAGGGCCCCCTATCGCTGCCGGCTGTACCCATATAACGGGACCCCCTCACTGGCTGTACTATAAATAGTAGGGCCCCCTATCGCTGCCGGCTGTACCCATATAACAGGACCCCTCACTGGCTGTACTATATATAGTAGGGCCCCCCATCGCTACCGGCTGTACCCATATAACAGGACCCCCTCACTGGCTGTACTATAAATAGTAGGGGCCCCCCATCGCTGCCGGCTGTACCCATATAACAGGACCCCCTCACTGGCTGTACTATAAATAGTAGGGGCCCCCCATCGCTGCCGGCTGTACCAATATAACAGGACCCCCTCATTGGCTGTACCCATATAACGGGACCCCCTCACTGGCTGTACTATAATTAGTAAGGCCCCCCATCGCTGCCGGCTGTACCCATATAACGGGACCCCCTCACTGGCTGTACTATAAATAGTAGGGGCCCCTCATCGCTGCCGGCTGTACCCATATAACAGGACCCCCTCATTGGCTGTACCCATATAACAGGACCCCCTCACTGGCTGTACTATAAATAGTAGGGGCCCCCCATCGCTGCCGGCTGTACCCATATAACGGGACCCCCTCACTGGCTGTACTATAAATAGTAGGGGCCCCCCATCGCTGCCGGCTGTACCCATATAACGGGACCCCCTCACTGGCTGTACTATAAATAGTAGGGCCCCCCATCGCTGCCGGCTGTACCCATATAACGGGACCCCCTCACTGGCTGTACTATAAATAGTAGGGCCCCCCATCGCTGCCGGCTGTACCCATATAACGGGACCCCCTCACTGGCTGTACTATAAATAGTAGGGCCCCCCATCGCTGCCGGCTGTACCCATATAACAGGACCCCCTCACTGGCTGTACTATAAATAGTAGGGCCCCCCATCGCTGCCGGCTGTACCCATATAACAGGACCCCCTCACTGGCTGTACTATAAATAGTAGGGCCCCCCATCGCTGCCGGCTGTACCCATATAACAGGACCCCCTCACTGGCTGTACTATAAATAGTAGGGGCCCCCCATCGCTGCCGGCTGTACCCATATAACGGGACCCCCTCACTGGCTGTACTATAAATAGTAGGGGCCCCCCATCGCTACCGGCTGTACCCATATAACGGGACCCCCTCACTGGCTGTACTATAAATAGTAGGGGCCCCCCATCGCTACCGGCTGTACCCATATAACAGGACCCCCTCACTGGCTGTACTATAAATAGTAGGGGCCCCCCCATCGCTGCCGGCTGTACCCATATAACGGGACCCCCTCACTGGCTGTACTATAAATAGTAGGGCCCCCCATCGCTGCCGGCTGTACCCATATAACAGGACCCCCTCACTGGCTGTACTATAAATAGTAGGGGCCCCCCATCGCTGCCGGCTGTACCCATATAACAGGACCCCCTCACTGGCTGTACTATAAATAGTAGGGGCCCCCCATCGCTGCCGGCTGTACCCATATAACAGGACCCCCTCACTGGCTGTACTATAAATAGTAGGGGCCCCCCATCGCTGCCGGCTGTACCCATATAACAGGACCCCCTCACTGGCTGTACTATAATAGTAGGGGCCCCCCATCGATGCCGGCTGTACCCATATAACAGGACCCCCTCACTGGCTGTACTATAAATAGTAGGGGCCCCCCATCGCTGCCGGCTGTACCCATATAACAGGACCCCTCACTGGCTGTACTATATATAGTAGGGCCCCCCATCGCTACCGGCTGTACCCATATAACAGGACCCCCTCACTGGCTGTACTATAAATAGTAGGGGCCCCCCATCGCTGCCGGCTGTACCCATATAACAGGACCCCCTCACTGGCTGTACTAGGTTTTTCTACATTTTCATTTGCTGTATAGATGACCATGACTACATTACAGATGGGAAGGAGCCCAGCCCCCACCAGAGACTTCAGGTTCTTACATCCAAACTTCAGGCTGTAGCTGTGACTTGTATTGTTCCCCTGCACCCTCCCCCCATGCACACACCATGTAATAAGGTGACTGGGTTCTGCTTGGTTCTCCTGCTCCCGGGTCGCCAGCTCAAGTGGTTTTTCCTCATTTATATTTGCAGTTTCTTAGATGATGGTTCTGACTCTTCCGGTATACAAACCGTCTGGGCTTTCCCCTGGACCACTGGCATCTGCACATATTCCAAGCCTCCGGTCTATTGTCTTGTCTGCCGCCTACTGACACCTGCTCTCCATGTATACGGCTTAGACGCCATCAGGGGCCTTCATCTACCTGGTCCCAGCATCTTATCAAGGAAAGGGTTAATGGATTTATATATATGTGTGTGTATGTATATATGTATATGGGCATGGTGCCGGAAGAGGGTGCTGCCCAGAGCAATTGTGCTGTAGGGAACGGAGTCCGCCGCTTAGAATGTATAGAGGAGGCTTCCCACTGTATATTACAGGAGGAGGCCGCGGCTCGGGATGCGTAGGGGGGAGGAGGCCGCGGCTCGGGATGCGTAGGGGGGAGGAGGCCGCGGCTCGGGATGCGTAGGGGGGAGGAGGCCGCGGCTCGGGATGCGTAGGGGGGAGGAGGCCGCGGCTCGGGATGCGTAGGGGGGAGGAGGCCGCGGCTCGGGATGCGTAGGGGGGAGGAGGCCGCGGCTCGGGATGCGTAGGGGGGAGGAGGCCGCGGCTCGGGATGCGTAGGGGGGAGGAGGCCGCGGCTCGGGATGCATAGGGGGGAGGAGGCCGCGGCTCGGGATGCATAGGGGGGAGGAGGCCGCGGCTCGGGATGCATAGGGGGGAGGAGGCCGCGGCTCGGGATGCATAGGGGGGAGGAGGCCGCGGCTCGGGATGCGTAGGGGGGAGGAGGCCGCGGCTCGGGATGCGTAGGGGGCAGGAGGCCGCCGCTCGGGATGCGTAGGGGGCAGGAGGCCGCCGCTCGGGATGCGTAGGGGGCAGGAGGCCGCCGCTCGGGATGTATAGGGTAGGCTATAGGGTATAGTGCTGGAGGCGCCCCCTTCCCTCATTGATTGGCCTCAAGGATCCTTCTGTGATATTACGGCGTCTACTTGTCGTCCTCCTCCAGGTGGAGGTGTTTGAGGGGTGTGTACGCTGCACTACAGGATACAACACGTGTCTGCACACCATGAGCGGCTCAGAGGAATGTGACCTGTGTGACCGGAGAGGATCCATGTGAATCCCGTGCGATGCATTACACCTGGTCACTGGCATGAGTCAGGCTGGAGACATCAGGGTGACATGTGCCCCAGCCGGTCCCTGCAGTGCAGTCCTCCTGTGACTCCCCGGAGGGGGGGGGTCTAGTTAAAGGCCTCAGTCCTGGATTTTTGGTGGCTTTGTAGTCTCCAGGGGCAGAGGACACGTGCCAGGAGAATGCAGCATAGCCTGATCCTGTGTACCCGCTCGTACCCTCAGCATACGTGACACTTGGCATCTGGGTAGAGGACGGGGTGATGTGCGCCAAATTCTTTATTACACAATGAGGCAGCGCTTTACTGCCTGTCACAAGAACCTCTGCCAGAACCTGTCTGACTCTCCGGACTCCAATCACATGAGGCTAATGAATGATACAGCAGGGGCCGCTCTGCATGTATAAGGATGTGCTATAGGGGAGATACCTGTGCTGTGCTGTATGTATAAGGACGTGCTATAGGGGAGATACCTGGGCTGTGCTGTATGTATAAGGATGTGCTATAGGGGAGATACCTGGGCCGCTCTGTATGTATAAGGACGTGCTATAGGGGAGATACCTGGGCCGCTCTGCATGTATAAGGATGTGCTATAGGGGAGATACCTGGGCTGTGCTGTATGTATAAGGATGTGCTATAGGGGAGATACCTGGGCTGTGCTGTATGTATAAGGATGCTCTATAGGGGAGATACCTGGGCTGTGCTGTATGTATAAGGATGTGCTATAGGGGAGATACCTGGGCTGTGCTGTATGTATAAGGATGTGCTGTAGGGGAGATACCTGGGCTCCGGGCTGTATGTATAAGGATGTGCTGTAGGGGAGATACCTGGGCTGTGCTGTATGTATAAGGATGCTCTATAGGGGAGATACCTGGGCTGTGCTCTATGTATAAGGATGTGCTATAGGGGAGATACCTGGGCTGTGCTGTATGTATAAGGATGCTCTATAGGGGAGATACCTGGGCTGTGCTGTATGTATAAGGACATGCTATAGGGGAGATACCTGGGCTGTGCTGTATGTATAAGGATGTGCTATAGGGGAGATACCTGGGCTGTATGTATAAGGACGTGCTATAGGGGAGATACCTGGGCTCCGGGCTGTATGTATAAGGATGTGCTATAGGGGAGATACCTGGGCTGTGCTGTATGTATAAGGATGCTCTATAGGGGAGATACCTGGGCTGTGCTGTATGTATAAGGACATGCTATAGGGGAGATACCTGGGCTGTGCTGTATGTATAAGGATGTGCTATAGGGGAGATACCTGGGCTGTATGTATAAGGACGTGCTATAGGGGAGATACCTGGGCTCTGGGCTGTATGTATAAGGATGTGCTATAGGGGAGATACCTGGGCTGTGCTGTATGTACAAGGATGTGCTATAGGGGAGATACCTGGGCTGTGCTCTATGTATAAGGATGTGCTATAGGGGAGATACCTGGGCTATGCTGTATGTATAAGGATGCTCTATAGGGGAGATACCTGGGCTGTGCTGTATGTATAAGGACGTGCTATAGGGGAGATACCTGGGCTCCGGGCTGTATGTATAAGGATGTGCTATAGGGGAGATACCTGGGCCGCTCTGTATGTATAAGGATGTGCTATAGGGGAGATACCTGGGCTGTGCTGTATGTATAAGGATGCTCTATAGGGGAGATACCTGGGCTGTGCTGTATGTATAAGGATGTGCTATAGGAGAGATACCTGGGCTGTGCTGTATGTATAAGGATGTGCTATAGGGGAGATACCCGGCTGTGCTCTATGTATAAGGATGTGCTATAGGGGAGATACCTGGGCTGTGCTGTATGTATAAGGATGCTCTATAGGGGAGATACCTGGGCTGTGCTGTATGTATAAGGATGTGCTATAGGGGAGATACCTGGGCCGCTCTGTATGTATAAGGATGTGCTGTAGGGGAGATACCTGGGCTGTGCTGTATGTATAAGGATGTGCTATAGGGGAGATACCTGGGCTGTGCTGTATGTATAAGGATGTGCTATAGGGGAGATACCTGGGCTGTGCTGTATGTATAAGGATGTGCTATAGGAGAGATACCTGGGCTGTGCTGTATGTATAAGGATGTGCTATAGGGGAGATACCTGGGCTCTGGGCTGTGCTGTATGTATAAGGATGTGCTATAGGGGAGATACCTGGGCTCCAGGCTGTATGTATAAGGACGTGCTATAGGGGAGATACCTGTGCTGTGCTGTATGTATAAGGACGTGCTATAGGGGAGATACCCGGCTGTGCTGTATGTATAAAGATGTGCTATAGGGGAGATACCTGGGCTCTGGGCTGTGCTGTATGTATAAGGACGTGCTATAGGGGAGATACCTGGGCTCCGGGCTGTATGTATAAGGATGTGCTATAGGGGAGATACCTGGGCTCTGGGCTGTGCTGTATGTATAAGGATGTGCTATAGGGGAGATACCTGGGCTGTGCTGTATGTATAAGGATGTGCTATAGGGGAGATACCCGGCTGTGCTGTATGTATAAGGATGTGCTATAGTGGAGATACCTGGGCTGTGCTGTATGTATAAGGATGTGCTATAGGGGAGATACCCGGCTGTGCTGTATGTATAAGGATGTGCTATAGGGGAGATACCTGGGCTGTGCTGTATGTATAAGGATGTGCTATAGGGGAGATACCCGGCTGTGCTGTATGTATAAGGATGTGCTATAGGGGAGATACCTGGGCTCTGGGCTGTATGTATAAGGATGTTCTATAGGGGAGATACCTGGGCTGTATGTATAAGGATGTGCTATAGGGGAGATACCTGGGCTCCGGGCTGTATGTATAAGGATGTGCTATAGGGGAGATACCTGGGCTGTGCTGTATGTATAAGGACGTGCTATAGGGGAGATACCTGGGCTGTGCTGTATGTATAAGGATGTGCTATAGGGGAGATACCTGGGCTGTGCTGTATGTATAAGGATGTGCTATAGGGGAGATACCTGGGCTCTGGGCTGTATGTATAAGGATGCTCTATAGGGGAGATACCTGGGCTGTGCTGTATGTATAAGGATGCTCTATAGGGGAGATACCTGGGCTGTGCTGTATGTATAAGGATGTGCTATAGGGGAGATACCTGGGCTGTGCTGTATGTATAAGGATGTGCTGTAGGGGAGATACCTGGGCTGTGCTGTATGTATAAGGATGCTCTATAGGGGAGATACCTGGGCTGTGCTCTATGTATAAGGATGTGCTATAGGGGAGATACCTGGGCTGTGCTGTATGTATAAGGATGCTCTATAGGGGAGATACCTGGGCTGTGCTGTGTGTATAAGGATGTGCTATAGGGGAGATACCTGGGCTCCGGGCTGTATGTATAAGGATGTGCTATAGGGGAGATACCTGGGCTGTGCTGTATGTATAAGGATGCTCTATAGGGGAGATACCTGGGCTGTGCTGTATGTATAAGGACATGCTATAGGGGAGATACCTGGGCTGTGCTGTATGTATAAGGATGTGCTATAGGGGAGATACCTGGGCTGTATGTATAAGGACGTGCTATAGGGGAGATACCTGGGCTCTGGGCTGTATGTATAAGGATGTGCTATAGGGGAGATACCTGGGCTGTGCTGTATGTACAAGGATGTGCTATAGGGGAGATACCTGGGCTGTGCTCTATGTATAAGGATGTGCTATAGGGGAGATACCTGGGCTGTGCTGTATGTATAAGGATGCTCTATAGGGGAGATACCTGGGCTGTGCTGTATGTATAAGGACGTGCTATAGGGGAGATACCTGGGCTCCGGGCTGTATGTATAAGGATGTGCTATAGGGGAGATACCTGGGCTGTGCTGTATGTATAAGGATGTGCTATAGGGGAGATACCTGGGCTGTGCTGTATGTATAAGGATGTGCTATAGGGGAGATACCTGGGCTCTGGGCTGTGCTGTATGTATAAGGATGTGCTATAGGGGAGATACCTGTGCTGTGCTGTATGTATAAGGACGTGCTATAGGGGAGATACCCGGCTGTGCTGTATGTATAAAGATGTGCTATAGGGGAGATACCTGGGCTCTGGGCTGTGCTGTATGTATAAGGACGTGCTATAGGGGAGATACCTGGGCTCCGGGCTGTATGTATAAGGATGTGCTATAGGGGAGATACCTGGGCTGTGCTGTATGTATAAGGATGTGCTATAGGGGAGATACCCGGCTGTGCTGTATGTATAAGGATGTGCTATAGTGGAGATACCTGGGCTGTGCTGTATGTATAAGGATGTGCTATAGGGGAGATACCCGGCTGTGCTGTATGTATAAGGATGTGCTATAGGGGAGATACCCGGCTGTGCTGCATGTATAAGGATGTGCTATAGTGGAGATACCTGTGCTGTGCTGTATGTATAAGGATGTGCTATAGGGGAGATACCCGGCTGTGCTGTATGTATAAGGATGCGCTATAGGGGAGATACCTGGGCTCTGTGCTGTATGTATAAGGATGCTCTATAGGGGAGATACCTGGGCTGTGCTGTATGTATAAGGATGCTCTATAGGGGAGATACCTGGGCTGTGCTGTATGTATAAGGATGTGCTATAGTGGAGATACCTGTGCTATAGTGGAGATAGCTGGGCTGTGCTGTATGTATAAGGATGTGCTATAGGGGAGATACCTGGGCTGGGCTGTATGTATAAGGATGTGCTATAGGGGAGATACCTGGGCTCCGGGCTGTATGTATAAGGACGTGCTATAGGGGAGATACCTGGGCTGTGCTGTATGTATAAGGATGTGCTATAGGGGAGATACCCGGCTGTGCTGTATGTATAAGGATGTGCTATAGGGGAGATACCCGGCTGTGCTGTATGTATAAGGATGTGCTATAGGGGAGATACCTGGGCTGTGCTGTATGTATAAGGATGTGCTATAGGGGAGATACCCGGCTGTGCTGTATGTATAAGGATGCGCTATAGGGGAGATACCTGTGCTGTGCTGTATGTATAAGGATGTGCTATAGTGGAGATACCTGTGCTGTGCTGTATGTATAAGGATGTGCTATAGGGGAGATACCCGGCTGTGCTGTATGTATAAGGACGTGCTATAGGGGAGATACCTGGGCTGTGCTGTATGTATAAGGATGCGCTATAGGGGAGATACCTGGGCTGTGCTGTATGTATAAGGATGCTCTATAGAGGAGATACCTGGGCTGTGCTGTATGTATAAGGATGCTCTATAGAGGAGATACCTGGGCTGTGCTGTATGTATAAGGATGCTCTATAGAGGAGATACCTGGGCTGTGCTGCATGTATAAGGATGTGCTATAGGGGAGATACCTGGGCTGTGCTGTATGTATAAGGATGTGCTATAGGGGAGATACCTGGGCTGTGCTGTATGTATAAGGATGCTCTATAGAGGAGATACCTGGGCTGTGCTGCATGTATAAGGATGTGCTATAGTGGAGATACCTGGGCTGTGCTGTATGTATAAGGATGTGCTATAGGGGAGATACCTGGGCTGTGCTGTATGTATAAGGATGCGCTATAGGGGAGATACCTGTGCTGTGCTGTATGTATAAGGATGTGCTATAGTGGAGATACCTGTGCTGTGCTGTATGTATAAGGATGTGCTATAGGGGAGATACCCGGCTGTGCTGTATGTATAAGGACGTGCTATAGGGGAGATACCTGGGCTGTGCTGTATGTATAAGGATGCGCTATAGGGGAGATACCTGGGCTGTGCTGTATGTATAAGGATGCTCTATAGAGGAGATACCTGGGCTGTGCTGTATGTATAAGGATGCGCTATAGGGGAGATACCTGGGCTGTGCTGTATGTATAAGGATGCGCTATAGGGGAGATACCTGGGCTGTGCTGTATGTATAAGGATGCTCTATAGAGGAGATACCTGGGCTGTGCTGCATGTATAAGGATGTGCTATAGTGGAGATACCTGGGCTGTGCTGTATGTATAAGGATGTGCTATAGGGGAGATACCTGGGCTGTGCTGTATGTATAAGGATGTGCTATAGGGGAGATACCTGGGCTGTGCTGTATGTATAAGGATGTGCTATAGGGGAGATACCTGGGCTGTGCTGTATGTATAAGGATGTGCTATAGGGGAGATACCTGGGCTGGGCTGTATGTATAAGGATGTGCTATAGGGGAGATACCTGGGCTCCGGGCTGTATGTATAAGGATGTGCTATAGGGGAGATACCTGGGCTGTGCTGTATGTATAAGGACGTGCTATAGGGGAGATACCTGGGCTGTGCTGTATGTATAAGGATGTGCTATAGGGGAGATACCTGGGCTCTGTGCTGTATGTATAAGGATGTGCTATAGGGGAGATACCTGGGCTGTGCTGTATGTATAAGGATGCTCTATAGGGGAGATACCTGGGCTGTGCTGTATGTATAAGGATGCTCTATAGGGGAGATACCTGGGCTGTGCTGTATGTATAAGGACATGCTATAGGGGAGATACCTGGGCTGTGCTGTATGTATAAGGACATGCTATAGGGGAGATACCTGGGCTGTATGTATAAGGATGCTCTATAGGGGAGATACCTGGGCTCTGGGCTGTGCTGTATGTATAAGGATGTGCTATAGGGGAGATACCTGGGCTGTGCTGTATGTATAAGGATGTGCTATAGGGGAGATACCTGGGCTGTGCTGTATGTATAAGGATATGCTATAGGGGAGATGCCTGGGCTGCGCTGTATGTATAAGTATGTGCTATAGGGGAGATGCCTGGGCTGTGCTGTATGTATAAGGATGTGCTATAGGGGAGATACCTGGGCTGTGCTGTATGTATAAGGACGTGCTATAGGGGAGATACCTGGGCTGTGCTGTATGTATAAGGATGCTCTATAGGGGAGATACCTGGGCTGTGCTGTATGTATAAGGATGCTCTATAGGGGAGATACCTGGGCTGTGCTCTATGTATAAGGATGTGCTATAGGGGAGATACCTGGGCTCTGGGCTGTATGTATAAGGATGCTCTATAGGGGAGATACCTGGGCTGTGCTGTATGTATAAGGATGTGCTATAGGGGAGATACCTGGGCTGTGCTGTATGTATAAGGATGTGCTATAGGGGAGATACCTGGGCTCTGGGCTGTATGTATAAGGATGCTCTATAGGGGAGATACCTGGGCTGTGCTGTATGTATAAGGACATGCTATAGGGGAGATACCTGGGCTGTGCTGTATGTATAAGGACATGCTATAGGGGAGATACCTGGGCTGTATGTATAAGGATGCTCTATAGGGGAGATACCTGGGCTCTGGGCTGTGCTGTATGTATAAGGATGTGCTATAGGGGAGATACCTGGGCTGTGCTGTATGTATAAGGATGTGCTATAGGGGAGATACCTGGGCTGTGCTGTATGTATAAGGATATGCTATAGGGGAGATGCCTGGGCTGCGCTGTATGTATAAGTATGTGCTATAGGGGAGATGCCTGGGCTGTGCTCTATGTATAAGGATGTGCTATAGGGGAGATACCTGGGCTGTGCTGTATGTATAAGGATGCTCTATAGGGGAGATACCTGGGCTGTGCTGTATGTATAAGAATGCTCTATAGGGGAGATACCTGGGCTGTGCTGTATGTATAAGGACGTGCTATAGGGGAGATACCTGGGCTCCGGGCTGTATGTATAAGGATGTGCTGTAGGGGAGATACCTGGGCTGTGCTGTATGTATAAGGATGCTCTATAGGGGAGATACCTGGGCTGTGCTGTATGTATAAGGATGCTCTATAGGGGAGATACCTGGGCTGTGCTGTATGTATAAGGATGTGCTATAGGGGAGATACCTGGGCTGTGCTGTATGTATAAGGATGTGCTATAGGGGAGATACCTGGGCTGTGCTGTATGTATAAGGATGTGCTATAGGGGAGATACCTGGGCTGTATGTATAAGGACGTGCTATAGGGGAGATACCCGGGCTCTGGGCTGTATGTATAAGGATGTGCTATAGGGGAGATACCTGGGCTGGGCTGTATGTATAAGGATGTGCTATAGGGGAGATACCTGGGCTGTGCTATATGTATAAGGATGTGCTATAGGGGAGATACCTGTGCTGTGCTGTATGTATAAGAATGCTCTATAGGGGAGATACCTGGGCTGTGCTGTATGTATAAGGACGTGCTATAGGGGAGATACCTGGGCTCCGGGCTGTATGTATAAGGATGTGCTGTAGGGGAGATACCTGGGCTGTGCTGTATGTATAAGGATGCTCTATAGGGGAGATACCTGGGCTGTGCTGTATGTATAAGGATGCTCTATAGGGGAGATACCTGGGCTGTGCTCTATGTATAAGGATGTGCTATAGTGGAGATACCTGGGCTGTGCTGTATGTATAAGGATGCTCTATAGGGGAGATACCTGGGCTGTGCTGTGTGTATAAGGATGTGCTATAGGGGAGATACCTGGGCTCCGGGCTGTATGTATAAGGATGTGCTATAGGGGAGATACCTGGGCTGTGCTGTATGTATAAGGATGCTCTATAGGGGAGATACCTGGGCTGTGCTGTATGTATAAGGACGTGCTATAGGGGAGATACCTGGGCTCCGGGCTGTATGTATAAGAATGCTCTATAGGGGAGATACCTGGGCTGTGCTGTATGTATAAGGATGTGCTATAGGGGAGATACCTGGGCTGTATGTATAAGGACGTGCTATAGGGGAGATACCCGGGCTCTGGGCTGTATGTATAAGGATGTGCTATAGGGGAGATACCTGGGCTGGGCTGTATGTATAAGGATGTGCTATAGGGGAGATACCTGGGCTGTGCTATATGTATAAGGATGTGCTATAGGGGAGATACCTGGGCTGTGCTGTATGTATAAGAATGCTCTATAGGGGAGATACCTGGGCTGTGCTGTATGTATAAGGACGTGCTATAGGGGAGATACCTGGGCTCCGGGCTGTATGTATAAGGATGTGCTGTAGGGGAGATACCTGGGCTGTGCTGTATGTATAAGGATGCTCTATAGGGGAGATACCTGGGCTGTGCTGTATGTATAAGGATGCTCTATAGGGGAGATACCTGGGCTGTGCTGTATGTATAAGGATGTGCTATAGGGGAGATACCTGGGCTCCGGGCTGTATGTATAAGGATGCTCTATAGGGGAGATACCTGGGCTGTGCTGTATGTATAAGGATGCTCTATAGGGGAGATACCTGGGCTGTGCTGTATGTATAAGGACGTGCTATAGGGGAGATACCTGGGCTCCGGGCTGTATGTATAAGAATGCTCTATAGGGGAGATACCTGGGCTGTGCTGTATGTATAAGGATGTGCTATAGGGGAGATACCTGGGCTGTGCTGTATGTATAAGGATGTGCTATAGGGGAGATACCCGGCTGTGCTCTATGTATAAGGATGTGCTATAGGGGAGATACCTGGGCTGTGCTGTATGTATAAGGATGCTCTATAGGGGAGATACCTGGGCTGTGCTGTATGTATAAGGACGTGCTATAGGGGAGATACCTGGGCTCCGGGCTGTATGTATAAGGATGTGCTATAGGGGAGATACCTGGGCTGTGCTGTATGTATAAGGATGCTCTATAGGGGAGATACCTGGGCTGTGCTGTATGTATAAGGATGCTCTATAGGGGAGATACCTGGGCTGTGCTGTATGTATAAGGATGTGCTATAGGGGAGATACCTGGGCTGTGCTGTATGTATAAGGATGTGCTATAGGGGAGATACCTGGGCTGTGCTGTATGTATAAGGATGTGCTATAGGGGACATACCTGGGCTGTGCTGTATGTATAAGGATGCTCTGTAGGGGAGATACCTGGGCTGTGCTGTATGTATAGGGCTATAGGCCCCTGTTGTATAAAGACCGGAGCGGTTATTACCAGGCTGGTTACCGGCAGGGTCTAGCAACTAGTCTGTCTCACAGGAGATGGTGGATATATCCTGGCCATGGCCAGCACCTGGACCTCTGCTTGTATGATAGACCCCAGGCAGCACCAGCACCTGGACCTCTACTTGTATGATAGACCCCAGGCAGCACCAGCACCTGGACCTCTGCTTGTATGATAGAGCCTGGGCAGCACCAGCACCTGGACCTCTGCTTGTATGATAGAGCCTGGGCAGCACCAGCACCTGGACCTCTGCTTGTATGATAGACCCCAGGCAGCACCTGGACCTCTGCTTGTATGATAGACCCCAGGCAGCACCAGCACCTGGACCTCTGCTTGTATGATAGAGCCCAGGCAGCACCAGCACCTGGACCTCTGCTTGTATGATAGAGCCTGGGCAGCACCAGCGCCTGGACCTCTGCTTGTATTATATACTCCTGGCAGCACCAGCACCTTGACCTCTGCTTGTATGATAGACCCCGGGCAGCACCAGCACCTGGACCTCTGCTTGTATGATAGACCCCAGGCAGCACCAGCACCTGGACCTCTGCTTGTATGATAGAGCCCAGGCAGCACCAGCACCTGGACCTCTGCTTGTATGATAGAGCCTGGGCAGCACCAGCGCCTGGACCTCTGCTTGTATTATATACTCCTGGCAGCACCAGCACCTGGACCTCTGCTTGTATGATAGACCCCAGGCAGCACCAGCACCTGGACCGTTGCTTGTATGATATACTCCTGGCAGCACCAGCACCTGGACCTCTGCTTGCATGGTATACTCCTGGCAGCACCAGCACCTGGACCTCTGCTTGTATGATAGACCCCAGGCAGCACCAGCACCTGGACCTCTGCTTGTATGATAGAGCCCGGGCAGCACCAGCACCTGGACCTCTGCTTGCATGATAGAGCCCGGGCAGCACCAGCACCTGGACCTCTGCTTGCATGATAGAGCCCGGGCAGCACCAGCACCTGGACCTCTGCTTGCATGATAGAGCCCGGGCAGCACCAGCACCTGGACCTCTGCTTGCATGATAGAGCCCAGGCAGCACCAGCACCTGGACCTCTGCTTGTATGATAGACCCCAGGCAGCACCAGCACCGCTGCTTGTATGATAGAGCCTGGGCAGCACCAGCACCTGGACCGCTGCTTGTATGATAGTCCCCAGGCAGCACCAGGACCTCTGCTTGTATGATAGACCCCAGGCAGCACCAGCACCTGGACCTCTGCTTGTATGATATACTCCTGGCAGCACCAGCACCTGGACCTCTGCTTGTATGATAGACCCCAGGCAGCACCAGCACCTGGACCGCTGCTTGTATGATAGAGCCTGGGCAGCACAAGCACCAGGACCCCTATTGTATGATGGAGCCCGGGCAGCACCAGCACCTGGACCTCTGCTTGTATGATAGAGCCTGGGCAGCACAAGCACCTGGACCTCTGCTTGTATGATATACTCCTGGCAGCACCAGCACCTGGACCTCTGCTTGTATGATAGACCCCAGGCAGCACCAGCACCTGGACCCCTATTGTATGATAGAGCCTGGGCAGCACAAGCACCAGGACCCCTATTGTATGATGGAGCACGGGCAGCACCAGCACCTGGACCTCTGCTTGTATGATAGAGCCTGGGCAGCACAAGCACCTGGACCCCTATTGTATGATAGAGCCTGGGCAGGACCAGCACCTGGACCCCTATTGTATGATAGAGCCTGGGCAGGACCAGCACCTGGACCCCTATTGTATGATAGAGCCTGGGCAGGACCAGCACCTGGACCCCTATTGTATGATAGAGCCTGGGCAGGACCAGCACCTGGACCCCTATTGTATGATAGAGCCTGGGCAGCACCAGCACCTGGACCCCTATTGTATGATAGAGCCTGGGCAGCACCAGCACCAGGACCCCTATTGTATGATGGAGCCCGGGCAGCACCAGCACCTGGACCCCTATTGTCTGATAGAGCCTGGGCAGCACAAGCACCTGGACCCCTATTGTATGATAGAGCCTGGGCAGCACCAGGACCCCTATTGTATGATAGAGCCTGGGCAGCACAAGCACCTGGACCCCTATTGTATGATAGAGCCTGGGCAGCACCAGGACCCCTATTGTATGATAGAGCCTGGGCAGCAGCTTCCTCTCCAGCACATGTGTTGTCAGATGTTGTGTATGAGCCGCACAGATTGGACCTTTTCCTGGAATTCTCTCGGCATTATGTACAGGCTGTGGGGAGACGGCGAGGAAGGGAAGTGCCAGGAGGAAGGATCCATTGTCTGGATTCGGGCACCTGGGTAGTTCTGCATCACCAAAACCAGGCTGGTTAATTACTGATATTGGGGAGTGTTCAGACAGAGAAATAATGGTGTGACATGTAAGAGCTTTCTCCAAAACCTGGAGTGGATTAGTGCATTATGATGTTCTATTTCTCCATTCCTATTACTGAATGCGCAGAGCTCCGCTGTATGGGATGAGTTATTGGATGTACATCCACCAATGGTCCGTATGGGCAGCCGGGTGTCTGTAAATTGGGCGCCCTTTTATTTTCTGTGTATTGTGACTTGCAGGGTTTCTCTGACGACACATTGTGGTGGGGCTGAGTATTCTGAAGTTATTGATGAGCCATAAGAATGGTTTATGTTTAAGTGTTAATGAAACTAAAGAGATTGTGGTGACATTGGGCAGGAAAGCCCCCACTAATAGATGGGACGGGATAAATTGGGGCAGCACAGTGGCTCAGTGGTTAGCACTACAGCCTTACAGCACTGGGGTCCTGGGTTTGAATCCCACCCAGGTCAACATCTGCAAAGAGTTTGTATGTTCTCTCCGTGTTTGCGTGGGTTTCCTCCAGGTCCTCCGGTTTCCTCCCACACTACAAAACATACTGGTAGGTTGTTTAGATGGTGAGCCCCATGGGGACAGGGACCAATTTGACATGCTTTGTGCAGCGCAGCGGAATCTGTGTGCGCTATATACAAAAAGAATTATTATTATTACATTTCTCACGGGTGATCAGTCGTATGAGAAGGACCTGTCCTGTCCGCTTCTCTCACGCAGGCTGAGGACACTGCAGGCAGTCCCCGGGTTATGTACAGGATCGGTTCTGCAGGTTTGATCTTAAGTTGAATTTTTATGTAAGTCTGTACTGTGTATTTTATAATTGTAATCACAGACAATATGGTTTTGGTCTCTGTGATTATTGGATTTTAAAACTGTTGGGTTGTCATAAGGACCAGGAGTAACACTAAATCTTCATTACAGACGCCGGTGATGCCTAGGACTAAAGTACAGGAAATTACCAATAGCCAGAGGTCCGTTTGTAACTAGGGGTCGTCTGTAAGTTGGGTGTTGTTACGTAGGGGACGGCCTGTGCTTGTGATGTTCTATGACGCAGTGTTAGCTGATGTTTTATAGTTCAGGAATGTGCGCTGTGATCACAAGGACCTGCGGTGTAGATGAGACTGAGCCCGGAAATATTTCATGTGTAGCCGAGAGAAGGGTTTGAGTGAAACTCAAGGCAATTTTTAATAACCCGGATCATCCACTGTCTGAGACCTTGGACGCTGGGAAAAGCTTGAGGTGTAGATATCTTCAGAAGACAATGAGCTGTGAGCGATATTGTATCCCGTCCGCTATTGCACCTTATAACATCCGTGAACACCATCAGCTTTTATGGTGGTTTTATATGTTTTATCTTGTGTATATGACTGAAGCCAAAGAATATCCCCTTGGGGATTAATAAAGTTTTATCTAATCTCATAGTTCTGTGTGACCTGGATAGAAGAGCAGGAGGATGTGTGACCCCTAGGGAGGGGCTTCTAGTGTTAGTACTGTCAGTGACTGGAGGTCATGCACATGGATAGAAGAGCAGGAGGATGTGTGACCCCTAGGGAGGGGCTTCTAGTGTTAGTACTGTCAGTGACTGGAGGTCATGCACATGGATAGAAGAGCAGGAGGATGTGTGACCCCCTAGGGAGGGGCTTCTAGTGTTAGGACTGTCAGTGACTGGAGGTCGTGCACATGGATAGAAGAGCAGGAGGATGTGTGACCCCTAGGGAGGGGCTTCTAGTGTTAGGACTGTCAGTGACTGGAGGTCCTGCACATGGATAGAAGTGCAGGAGGATGTGTGACCCCTAGGGAGGGGCTTCTAGTGTTAGGACTGTCAGTGACTGGAGGTCGTGCACATGGATAGAAGAGCAGGAGGATGTGTGACCCCTAGGGAGGGGCTTCTAGTGTTAGGACTGTCAGTGACTATAGGTCGTGCACATGGATAGAAGAGCAGGGGGATGTGTGACCCCTAGGGAGGGGCTTCTAGTGTTAGTACTGTCAGTGACTGGAGGTCGTGCACATGGATAGAAGAGCAGGAGGATGTGTGACCCCTAGGGAGGGGCTTCTAGTGTTAGGACTGTCAGTGACTGGAGGTCCTGCACATGGATAGAAGAGCAGGAGGATGTGTGACCCCTAGGGAGGGGCTTCTAGTGTTAGTACTGTCAGTGACTGGAGGTCGTGCACATGGATAGAAGAGCAGCGGGATGTGTGACCCCTAGGGAGGGGCTTCTAGTGTTAGGACTGTCAGTGACTGGAGGTCGTGCACATGGATAGAAGAGCAGGAGGATGTGTGACCCCTAGGGAGGGGCTTCTAGTGTTAGGACTGTCAGTGACTGGAGGTCCTGCACATGGATAGAAGAGCAGGGGGATGTGTGACCCCTAGGGAGGGGCTTCTAGTGTTAGGACTGTCGGTGACTGGAGGTCGTGCACATGGATAGAAGAGCAGGAGGATGTGTGACCCCTAGGGAGGGGCTTCTAGTGTTAGGACTGTCAGTGACTGGAGGTCGTGCACATGGATAGAAGAGCAGGAGGATGTGTGACCCCTAGGGAGGGGCTTCTAGTGTTAGGACTGTCAGTGACTGGAGGTCGTGCACATGGATAGAAGAGCAGGAGGATGTGTGACCCCTAGGGAGGGGCTTCTAGTGTTAGGACTGTCAGTGACTGGAGGTCGTGCACATGGATAGAAGAGCAGGAGGATGTGTGACCCCTAGGGAGGGGCTTCTAGTGTTAGGACTGTCAGTGACTGGAGGTCGTGCACATGGATAGAAGTGCAGGAGGATGTGTGACCCCTAGGGAGGGGCTTCTAGTGTTGGTACTGTCAGTGACTGGAGGTCGTGCACATGGATAGAAGAGCAGGAGGATGTGTGACCCCCTAGGGAGGGGCTTCTAGTGTTAGGACTGTCAGTGACTGGAGGTCCTGCACATGGATAGAAGAGCAGGAGGATGTGTGACCCCTAGGGAGGGGCTTCTAGTGTTAGGACTGTCAGTGACTGGAGGTCGTGCACATGGATAGAAGAGCAGGAGGATGTGTGACCCCTAGGGAGGGGCTTCTAGTGTTAGGACTGTCAGTGACTGGAGGTCCTGCACATGGATAGAAGAGCAGGAGGATGTGTGACCCCTAGGGAGGGGCTTCTAGTGTTAGGACTGTCAGTGACTGGAGGTCCTGCACATGGATAGAAGAACAGGAGGATGTGTGACCCCTAGGGAGGGGGCTTCCAGTGTTAGTACTGTCAGTGACTGGAGGTCCTGCACATGGATAGAAGAGCAGGAGGATGTGTGACCCCTAGGGAGGGGCTTCTAGTGTTAGGACTGTCAGTGACTGGAGGTCCTGCACATGGATAGAAGAGCAGGGGGATGTGTGACCCCTAGGGAGGGGCTTCTAGTGTTAGGACTGTCAGTGACTGGAGGTCCTGCACATGGATAGAAGAGCAGGAGGATGTGTGACCCCTAGGGAGGGGCTTCTAGTGTTAGGACTGTCAGTGACTGGAGGTCGTGCACATGGATAGAAGAGCAGGGGGATGTGTGACCCCTAGGGAGGGGCTTCTAGTGTTAGTACTGTCAGTGACTGGAGGTCCTGCACATGGATAGAAGAGCAGGAGGATGTGTGACCCCTAGGGAGGGGCTTCTAGTGTTAGTACTGTCAGTGACTGGAGGTCGTGCACATGGATAGAAGAGCAGGGGGATGTGTGACCCCTAGGGAGGGGCTTCTAGTGTTAGGACTGTCAGTGACTGGAGGTCGTGCACATGGATAGAAGAGCAGGAGGATGTGTGACCCCTAGGGAGGGGCTTCTAGTGTTAGTACTGTCAGTGACTGGAGGTCGTGCACATGGATAGAAGAGCAGGGGGATGTGTGACCCCTAGGGAGGGTCTTCTAGTGTTAGTACTGTCAGTGACTGGAGGTCCTGCACATGGATAGAAGAGCAGGGGGATGTGTGACCCCTAGGGAGGGGATTCTAGTGTTAGGACTGTCAGTGACTGGAGGTCGTGCACATGGATAGAAGAGCAGGGGGATGTGTGACCCCCTAGGGAGGGGCTTCTAGTGTTAGGACTGTCAGTGACTGGAGGTCCTGCACATGGATAGAAGTGCAGGAGGATGTGTGACCCCTAGGGAGGGGCTTCTAGTGTTAGGACTGTCAGTGACTGGAGGTCGTGCACATGGATAGAAGAGCAGGGGGATGTGTGACCCCTAGGGAGGGGCTTCTAGTGTTAGGACTGTCAGTGACTGGAGGTCCTGCACATGGATAGAAGAGCAGGGGGATGTGTGACCCCTAGGGAGGGGCTTCTAGTGTTAGGACTGTCAGTGACTGGAGGTCGTGCACATGGATAGAAGAGCAGGAGGATGTGTGACCCCTAGGGAGGGGCTTCTAGTGTTAGGACTGTCAGTGACTGGAGGTCGTGCACATGGATAGAAGAGCAGGAGGATGTGTGACCCCTAGGGAGGGGCTTCTAGTGTTAGGACTGTCAGTGACTGGAGGTCCTGCACATGGATAGAAGAGCAGGGGGATGTGTGACCCCTAGGGAGGGGCTTCTAGTGTTAGTACTGTCAGTGACTGGAGGTCGTGCACATGGATAGAAGAGCAGGAGGATGTGTGACCCCTAGGGAGGGGCTTCTAGTGTTAGGACTGTCAGTGACTGGAGGTCGTGCACATGGATAGAAGAGCAGGAGGATGTGTGACCCCTAGGGAGGGGCTTCTAGTATTAGGACTGTCAGTGACTGGAGGTCATGCACATGGATAGAAGAGCAGGGGGATGTGTGACCCCTAGGGAGGGGCTTCTAGTGTTAGGACTGTCAGTGACTGGAGGTCATGCACATGGATAGAAGTGCAGGAGGATGTGTGACCCCTAGGGAGGGGCTTCTAGTGTTAGGACTGTCAGTGACTGGAGGTCGTGCACATGGATAGAAGAGCAGGAGGATGTGTGACCCCCTAGGGAGGGGCTTCTAGTGTTAGGACTGTCAGTGACTGGAGGTCCTGCACATGGATAGAAGAGCAGGGGGATGTGTGACCCCTAGGGAGGGTCTTCTAGTGTTAGGACTGTCAGTGACTGGAGGTCGTGCACATGGATAGAAGAGCAGGAGGATGTGTGACCCCTAGGGAGGGGCTTCTAGTGTTAGTACTGTCAGTGACTGGAGGTCGTGCACATGGATAGAAGAGCAGGAAGATGTGTGACCCCTAGGGAGGGGCTTCTAGTGTTAGGACTGTCAGTGACTGGAGGTCGTGCACATGGATAGAAGAGCAGGGGGATGTGTGACCCCTAGGGAGGGGCTTCTAGTGTTAGGACTGTCAGTGACTGGAGGTCCTGCACATGGATAGAAGAGCAGGAGGATGTGTGACCCCTAGGGAGGGGCTTCTAGTGTTAGTACTGTCAGTGACTGGAGGTCGTGCACATGGATAGAAGAACAGGAGGATGTGTGACCCCTAGGGAGGGGCTTCTAGTGTTAGTACTGTCAGTGACTGGAGGTCGTGCACATGGATAGAAGAGCAGGGGGATGTGTGACCCCTAGGGAGGGGCTTCTAGTGTTAGGACTGTCAGTGACTGGAGGTCCTGCACATGGATAGAAGAGCAGGGGGATGTGTGACCCCTAGGGAGGGGCTTCTAGTGTTAGGACTGTCAGTGACTGGAGGTCGTGCACATGGATAGAAGAGCAGGAGGATGTGTGACCCCTAGGGAGGGGCTTCTAGTGTTAGGACTGTCAGTGACTGGAGGTCCTGCACATGGATAGAAGAGCAGGAGGATGTGTGACCCCTAGGGAGGGGCTTCTAGTGTTAGGACTGTCAGTGACTGGAGGTCGTGCTCATGGATAGAAGAGCAGGGGGATGTGTGACCCCTAGGGAGGGGCTTCTAGTGTTAGGACTGTCAGTGACTGGAGGTCCTGCACATGGATAGAAGAGCAGGGGGATGTGTGACCCCTAGGGAGGGGCTTCTAGTGTTAGGACTGTCAGTGACTGGAGGTCGTGCACATGGATAGAAGAGCAGGGGGATGTGTGACCCCTAGGGAGGGGCTTCTAGTGTTAGGACTGTCAGTGACTGGAGGTCGTGCACATGGATAGAAGAGCAGGAGGATGTGTGACCCCTAGGGAGGGGCTTCTAGTGTTAGTACTGTCAGTGACTGGAGGTCCTGCACATGGATAGAAGAGCAGGGGGATGTGTGACCCCTAGGGAGGGGATTCTAGTGTTAGGACTGTCAGTGACTGGAGGTCGTGCACATGGATAGAAGAGCAGGAGGATGTGTGACCCCCTAGGGAGGGGCTTCTAGTGTTAGGACTGTCAGTGACTGGAGGTCCTGCACATGGATAGAAGAGCAGGGGAATGTGTGACCCCCTAGGGAGGGGCTTCTAGTGTTAGGACTGTCAGTGACTGGAGGTCCTGCACATGGATAGAAGAGCAGGGGGATGTGTGACCCCTAGGGAGGGGCTTCTAGTGTTAGGACTGTCAGTGACTGGAGGTCGTGCACATGGATAGAAGAGCAGGAGGATGTGTGACCCCTAGGGAGGGGCTTCTAGTGTTAGGACTGTCAGTGACTGGAGGTCGTGCACATGGATAGAAGAGCAGGAGGATGTGTGACCCCTAGGGAGGGGCTTCTAGTGTTAGTACTGTCAGTGACTGGAGGTCGTGCACATGGATAGAAGAGCAGGAGGATGTGTGACCCCTAGGGAGGGGCTTCTAGTGTTAGGACTGTCAGTGACTGGAGGTCCTGCACATGGATAGAAGAGCAGGGGGATGTGTGACCCCTAGGGAGGGGCTTCTAGTGTTAGGACTGTCAGTGACTGGAGGTCGTGCACATGGATAGAAGAGCAGGAGGATGTGTGACCCCCTAGGGAGGGGCTTCTAGTGTTAGGACTGTCAGTGACTGGAGGTCCTGCACATGGATAGAAGAGCAGGGGAATGTGTGACCCCTAGGGAGGGGCTTCTAGTGTTAGTACTGTCAGTGACTGGAGGTCGTGCACATGGATAGAAGAGCAGGAGGATGTGTGACCCCCTAGGGAGGGGCTTCTAGTGTTAGGACTGTCAGTGACTGGAGGTCCTGCACATGGATAGAAGAGCAGGAGGATGTGTGACCCCCTAGGGAGGGGCTTCTAGTGTTAGGACTGTCAGTGACTGGAGGTCGTGCACATGGATGTGGGTAGATACAAGGTTTCTCTTGCTGTGATACATTGTTGCACACTCAGGACTGCGGTTTCTGCTGCGTCATGTCTGCAGCCTGTGCCCGGTCATGTGACCTGGTATTGTACCGCCCCCCCGGTCACCTTCTGATAATCAGTCCATTAATGCAGTTAAAAATTATCCAGTAATCTGCAGCGATGGCTCTGGGTTCAAGGATGGAGGCTGCCGGGGGTCCAGGCTCAGGATGGAAGGGCAGGGGTCATGGGGCAGGAGGTGACGGGCAGCCTGTACCTCTGCTCTCATTGGCTGGTTTGTGCTCAGGCTGACTGCGGTCTTCCTGCTGTGCGGAGGTGATGTCTCTACATGTCGGGATGATGTCGGCATTCCTCACCGCCACGAGTCACATCCTCAGAGCCCCGGGGCAGGGGTAATGTCAGGCTCTCTGTTAGGATCCCCCCTGCTTGTTCAGTGTCTGCATGGCTGCCCCCTCCTGAAGGTCCGATGTGCTGCTAGTGGAGTCTGTCAGCATTGCTGCTGATGGTTTCCACTGCAGAGCCGGCTGCCATCAATATGGATGAAGCTCCTGGGAGCCCCGTGCCTTGTCCTGGGCCCATGATAATGTGGGTAGGTACAGGACACTCCAGAAATATTAATAACCTGCCGCCACATGAAGAGGTTTTGTAAGTTATGGCCGAGTCTTCATGCAGCGCCTTCACCCTCGCTGCGTCCACAGATGAGCTATGGGTGTTCTCCATGTCACAGACGTGTCATACTGTATATTACATAGGGGAAGTATGCTACATGTGATATGTGATGTATGGTATATAGGAGGCTGTACTGTATATAGCCGGGGGGGGGGTCACACTGTATGGTATATAGGAGGCTGTACTGTATATAACCTGGGGGGTCACGCTGTATGGTATATAGGAGGCTGTACTGTATATAACCTGGGGGGTCACACTGTATGGTATATAGGAGGCTGTACTGTATATAACCTGGGGGGGGTCACACTGTATGGTATATAGGAGGCTGTACTGTATATAACCTGGGGGGGGGGGTCACACTGTATGGTATATAGGAGGCTGTACTGTATATAACCTGGGGGGGGGGGGTCACACTGTATGGTATATAGGAGGCTGTACTGTATATAACCTGGGGGGTCACACTGTATGGTATATAGGAGGCTGTATTGTATATAGCCGGGGGGTGGGGTCACGCTGTATGGTATATAGGAGGCTGTACTGTATATAGCCGGGGGGGCGGTCACGCTGTATGGTATATATGGGGTTATATGTTCTCAGGGGTAAGACTAGATGCAGGTGATCTTGGGTCTGTCTGGATCTGTGTAGCGCCCGCTCAGGCCGTGGCAGCCTCCATCTTGGTTGTTTCCCTCCTCCTGGACATGGGCTTTGGATTAGGGGAAGTTTCTGGCCCCTGCCCTCCCCCCCCCCACTAACCCTTTCCTGCCCGCTGGCCTCCTATTACATAAAGCTGCCTGGTGTCCTTGGCGGCCGGCGGTGCGCTGCTATTTTCCAGCTGTGCCGGGCAGGAGACACAATCTGATAATTGGCAGCATGCTGGGGAGCTGTGCCCACCCCTGCCCACCACTCTGCATCCTCATGGACTGATTATCTGATCCTGGGAAAGCTGGGTGCTGCCAGGAAGCCGTCCAGCCTTGTGAGCGCTGATCCGGCTCTGATACAATTGGATATTCCTGATTTTGGCGTCTCTCTAGGGCACAGGACAGGACGGGGGTTGCCTCTTGTGTATGATCTGGCGGGGGGGGGGGTGTATGACATGGTGGGGGGGGGGGGTGTATGACATGGTGGGGGGGGGGAGTGTATGACATGGTGGGGGGGGGAGTGTATGACATGGTGGGGGGGGGGAGTGTATGACATGGTGGGGGGGGGAGTGTATGACATGGTGGGGGGGGGAGTGTATGACATGGTGGGGGGGGGAGTGTATGACATGGTGGGGGGGGAGTGTATGACATGGTGGGGGGGGGAGTGTATGACATGGCGGGGGGGGGTGTATGACGTGGCGGGGGGGGTGTATGACATGGCGGGGTGAGGGGGTGTATGACATGGTGGGGGGGGGAGTGTATGACATGGTGGGGGGGGGAGTGTATGACATGGTGGGGGGGGGAGTGTATGACATGGTGGGGGGGAGTGTATGACATGGTGGGGGGGGGAGTGTATGACATGGTGGGGGGGGGAGTGTATGACATGGTGGGGGGGGGGAGTGTATGACATGGTGGGGGGGGGGAGTGTATGACATGGTGGGGGGGGGGAGTGTATGACATGGTGGGGGGGGGGAGTGTATGACATGGTGGGGGGGGGGAGTGTATGACATGGCGGGGGGGGGGAGTGTATGACATGGCGGGGGGGGGGGAGTGTATGACATGGCGGGGGGGGGGAGTGTATGACATGGCGGGGTGGGGGGGTGTATGACATGGCGGGGGGGGGTGTATGACATGGCGGGGGGGGGGAGTGTATGACATGGCGGGGGGGGGGAGTGTATGACATGGCGGGGGGGGGAGTGTATGACATGGCGGGGGGGGGGGGTGTATGACATGGTGGAGGGGGGAGTGTATGACATGGTGGGGGGGGGGAGTGTATGACATGGCGGGGTGGGGGGGGTGTATGACATGGCGGGGTGGGGGGGGTGTATGACATGGCGAGGTGGGGGGGTGTATGACATGGCGGGGTGGGGGGGTGTATGACATGGCGGGGGGGGGTGTATGACATGGCGGGGGGGGGTGCCTCTTGTGTATGACCTGGCGGGGGGGGGTGCCTCTTGTGTATGACCTGGCGGGGGGGAGTATGACCTGGTGTGGGGGGGGTGCCTCTTGTGTATGACCTGGTGGGGGGGGTGCCTCTTGTGTATGACCTGGTGGGGGGGGTGCCTCTTGTGTATGACCTGGTGGGGGGGAGTGCCTCTTGTGTATGACCTGGTGGGGGGGGAGTATGACCTGGTGGGGGGGAGTGCCTCTTGTGTATGACCTGGTGGGGGGGGTGCCTCTTGTGTATGACCTGGTGGGGGGGGGTGCCTCTTGTGTATGACCTGGTGGGGGGGGGGTGCCTCTTGTGTATGACCTGGTGGGGGGGGGGTGTATGACCTGGTGGGGGGGGGGTGCCTCTTGTGTATGACCTGGTGGGGGGGGGGTGTATGACCTGGTGGGGGGGGGGTGTATGACCTGGTGGGGGGGGGGTGTATGACCTGGTGGGGGGGGGTGTATGACCTGGTGGGGGTGCCTCTTGTGTATGACCTGGTGGGGGGGGGGGTGCCTCTTGTGTATGACCTGGTGGGGGGGAGTATGACCTGGTGGGGGGGGGGGTGCCTCTTGTGTATGACCTGGTGGGGGGGGGGGCCTCTTGTGTATGACCTGGTGGGGGGGGGGGTGCCTCTTGTGTATGACCTGGTGGGGGGGGGGGTGCCTCTTGTGTATGACCTGGTGGGGGGGGGGGGTGCCTCTTGTGTATGACCTGGTGGGGGGGGGGGGTGCCTCTTGTGTATGACCTGGTGGGGGGGGGGGTGCCTCTTGTGTATGACCTGGTGGGGGGGGGGGTGTATGACCTGGTGGGGGGGGGTGCCTCTTGTGTATGACCTGGTGGGGGGGAGTATGACCTGGTGGGGGGGGGGGTTGCCTCTTGTGTATGACCTGGTGGGGGGTTTGTGACCTGGTGGGGGGGGAGTATGACCTGGTGGGGGGTGGGGGTTGCCTCTTGTGTATGACCGGGTGGGGGGTGGGGGTTGCCTCTTGTGTATGACCTGGTGGGGGGGGGGGTGCCTCTTGTGTATGACCTGGTGGGGGGGGGGTGCCTCTTGTGTATGACCTGGTGGGGGGGGGGGGGTGCCTCTTGTGTATGACCTGGTGGGGGGGGGGGTGCCTCTTGTGTATGACCTGGTGGGGGGGGGGTGCCTCTTGTGTATGACCTGGTGGGGGGGGGGGTGCCTCTTGTGTATGACCTGGTGGGGGGGGGGGTGCCTCTTGTGTATGACCTGGTGGGGGGGGGGGTGCCTCTTGTGTATGACCTGGTGGGGGGGGGGTGCCTCTTGTGTATGACCTGGTGGGGGGGGGGGTGCCTCTTGTGTATGACCTGGTGGGGGGGGGGGTGCCTCTTGTGTATGACCTGGTGGGGGGGGGGGGTGCCTCTTGTGTATGACCTGGTGGGGGGTTTGTGACCTCGTGGTGGGAGGGTTGTGACCTGGTGGGGGGGAGTATGACCTGGTGGGGGGGGGGGTGCCTCTTGTGTATGACCTGGTGGGGGGGGGGGGGTGCCTCTTGTGTATGACCTGGTGGGGGGTTTGTGACCTCGTGGTGGGAGGGTTGTGACCTGGTGGGGGGGAGTATGACCTGGTGGGGGGGGGGGGTTGCCTCTTGTGTATGACCTGGTGGGGGGTTTGTGACCTCGTGTTGGGAGGGTTGTGACCTGGTGGGGGGGAGTATGACCTGGTGGGGGGGGTTGCCTCTTGTGTATGACCTGGTGGGGGGGGGTTGCCTCTTGTGTATGACCTGGTGGGGGGGAGTATGACCTGGTGGGGGTGTGGTGTATGTGCCATGACATTTGGTTTAGCGTTGTTCCTTAGGTTTGTGTTGTCCTTATTTTCGGGTGTTCGCGCCTCTGACCTTTTTGATGTTTTTTTTCTTTCCCCAGGAGACAAAGATGGCAGCAAAGTTACCACTGTGGTGGCGACCCCGGGGCAGGGTCCAGACCGGCAGCAGGAGGTCAGCTACACAGACACCAAGGTCATCGGCAATGGCTCGTTCGGTGTGGTCTATCAGGCCAAGCTGTGCGACTCCGGAGAACTGGTGGCCATCAAGAAGGTTCTGCAGGACAAGAGGTTCAAGGTGAGGTCCGAGTGATGATGGGGGTTCAGGGCTGGAGGGGCTGGTCCAGGGTCTCCCCTATGTGCCCCCGATGTACATGGGCGACACTCGCTGTGATGGGAGGATACGAGGTGCGGCCCTTATGTCATTATACTCTGCACCATCCCCTTTAAGTTGACGTTGAGATAATTGTCCACAGTTCTCCCCATGGGTTTCTATCAGTGTCTGGTTCTTTGGACCTCTTGTGTTCTCCTGAAGTGCTCTGTGCTGCTGAACACTGTGGTTACAGGACAATGGCTCCTGTGGGTCTGGGACGCCCGTGGTCTGGCAGCTTGGCGCTGTTGTGTGCTTTGTGAGGTTCTTGTGATGGGTCCAGACTCTCCTCAGCTTTGCCTCCCTTCCCAGGTCCTGCCGGCTGCGCTGCAGAGGGAAGGTCCTGGCTCAGTGTAAGGTCCTTCCCATCACCTGCGGCTGGGGGGACATTTGTGAATTTCTCGGACCCCCAAGGTCATCCATAGGTCCCAGGGGGCAGTATCTTCTCTGTGCCAGGACTCATGACCTGTGACATCGGGTGATTGTGCCCATCGTACTGGGGGTGGGGTAGGACACTTGAATGAGCGTTACACTCTGTGTAGGTTTGGGTCAGGTGATTCTGGTTCTGGGCGCATCCCTGGTGCCGGCCAGGCTCACTTCATCATGGAGCCAGCTTTACAGTAGGGGGGCGCTGCAGGTAATAGGGGGAGATGTGCAGGGATAAGGGGGCGCTGCAGGTAATAGGGGGAGATGTGCAGGGATAAGGGGGCGCTGCAGATAATGGGGGGAGATGTGCAGGGATAAGGGGGCGCTGCAGATAATGGGGGGAGATGTGCAGGGATAAGGGGGTGCTGCAGATAATAGGGGGGGGGATGTGCAGGGATAAGGGGGTGCTGCAGATAATAGGGGGAGATGTGCAGGGATAAGGGGGTGCTGCAGATAATAGGGGGGGGGATGTGCAGGGATAAGGGGGCGCTGCAGATAATAGGGGGAGATGTGCGGGGATAAGGGGGTGCTGCAGATAATAGGGGGAGATGTGCAGGGATAAGGGGGCGCTGCAGATAATAGGGGGAGATGTGCAGGGATAAGGGGGCGCTGCAGATAATAGGGGGAGATGTGCAGGGATAAGGGGGCGCTGCAGATAATAGGGGGAGATGTGCAGGGATAAGGGGGCGCTGCAGATAATAGGGGGAGATGTGCAGGGATAAGGGGGCGCTGCAGATAATGGGGGGAGATGTGCAGGGATAAGGGGGCGCTGCAGATAATAGGGGGAGATGTGCAGGGATAAGGGGGCGCTGCAGATAATAGGGGGAGATGTGCAGGGATAAGGGGGCGCTGCAGATAATAGGGGGGAGATGTGCAGGGATAAGGGGGCGCTGCAGATAATAGGGGGGGAGATGTGCAGGGATAAGGGGGCGCTGCAGATAATAGGGGGGGAGATGTGCAGGGATAAGGGGGCGCTGCAGATAATAGGGGGAGATGTGCAGGGATAAGGGGGCGCTGCAGATAATAGGGGGAGATGTGCAGGGATAAGGGGGCGCTGCAGATAATAGGGGGAGATGTGCAGGGATAAGGGGGCGCTGCAGATAATAGGGGGGAGATGTGCAGGGATAAGGGGGCGCTGCAGATAATGGGGGGAGATGTGCAGGGATAAGGGGGCGCTGCAGATAATAGGGGGGAGATGTGCAGGGATAAGGGGGCGCTGCAGATAATGGGGGGGGGGGGATGTGCAGGGATAAGGGGGCGCTGCAGATAATAGGGGGGAGATGTGCAGGGATAATGGGGGGAGATGTGCAGGGATAAGGGGGCGCTGCAGATAATAGGGGGAGATGTGCAGGGATAAGGGGGCGCTGCAGATAATAGGGGGAGATGTGCGGGGATAAGGGGGCGCTGCAGATAATAGGGGGGGGGGATGTGCAGGGATAAGGGGGCGCTGCAGATAATAGGGGGGGATGTGCAGGGATAAGGGGGCGCTGCAGATAATAGGGGGAGATGTGCAGGGATAAGGGGGCGCTGCAGATAATAGGGGGAGATGTGCAGGGATAAGGGGGTGCTGCAGATAATAGGGAGGGGGGAGATGTGCAGGGATATGGGGGTGCTGCAGATAATAGGGGGAGATGTGCAGGGATAAGGGGGCGCTGCAGATAATAGGGGGAGATGTGCAGGGATAAGGGGGCGCTGCAGATAATAGGGGGAGATGTGCAGGGATAAGGGGGCGCTGCAGATAATAGGGGGAGATGTGCAGGGATAAGGGGGCGCTGCAGATAATAGGGGGAGATGTGCAGGGATAAGGGGGCGCTGCAGATAATAGGGGGAGATGTGCAGGGATAAGGGGGCGCTGCAGATAATAGGGGGAGATGTGCAGGGATAAGGGGGCGCTGCAGATAATAGGGGGAGATGTGCAGGGATAAGGGGGCGCTGCAGATAATGGGGGGAGATGTGCAGGGATAAGATAATAGGGGGAGGTGTGCAGGGATAAGGGGGCGCTGCAGATAATAGGGGGAGATGTGCAGGGATAAGGGGGCGCTGCAGATAATAGGGGGGGGAGATGTGCAGGGATAAGGGGGCGCTGCAGATAATAGGGGGGATGTGCAGGGATAAGGGGGCACTGCAGATAATAGGGGGAGATGTGCAGGGATAAGGGGGCGCTGCAGATAATAGGGGGAGATGTGCAGGGATAAGGGGGCACTGCAGATAATAGGGGGGGATGTGCAGGGATAAGGGGGCACTGCAGATAATGGGGGGAGATGTGCAGGGATAAGGGGGCACTGCAGATAATGGGGGGAGATGTGCAGGGATAAGGGGGCACTGCAGATAATAGGGGGGATGTGCAGGGATAAGGGGGCGCTGCAGATAATAGGGGGAGATGTGCAGGGATAAGGGGGCGCTGCAGATAATAGGGGGAGATGTGCAGGGATAAGGGGGCGCTGCAGATAATAGGGGGAGATGTGCAGGGATAAGGGGGCGCTGCAGATAATGGGGGGAGATGTGCAGGGATAAGGGGGCGCTGCAGATAATGGGGGGAGATGTGCAGGGATAAGGGGGCGCTGCAGATAATAGGGGGAGATGTGCAGGGATAAGGGGGTGCTGCAGATAATGGGGGGAGATGTGCAGGGATAAGGGGGCGCTGCAGGTAATAGGGGGGGGGGATGTGCAGGGATAAGGGGGCGCTGCAGATAATAGGGGGGAGATGTGCAGGGATAAGGGGGCGCTGCAGATAATAGGGGGAGATGTGCAGGGATAAGGGGGCGCTGCAGATAATAGGGGGAGATGTGCGGGGATAAGGGGGTGCTGCAGATAATAGGGGGAGGTGTGCAGGGATAAGGGGGCGCTGCAGATAATAGGGGGAGGTGTGCAGGGATAAGGGGGCGCTGCAGATAATAGGGGGAGATGTGCAGGGATAAGGGGGCGCTGCAGATAATAGGGGGAGATGTGCAGGGATAAGGGGGCGCTGCAGATAATAGGGGGAGATGTGCAGGGATAAGGGGGCGCTGCAGATAATAGGGGGAGATGTGCAGGGATAGGGGGGCGCTGCAGATAATAGGGGGGGGTGCTGCAGATAATAGGGGGAGATGTGCGGGGATAAGGGGGTGCTGCAGATAATAGGGGGAGGTGTGCAGGGATAAGGGGGCGCTGCAGATAATAGGGGGAGGTGTGCAGGGATAAGGGGGTGCTGCAGATAATAGGGGGAGATGTGCGGGGATAAGGGGGTGCTGCAGATAATAGGGGGAGGTGTGCAGGGATAAGGGGGCGCTGCAGATAATAGGGGGAGGTGTGCAGGGATAAGGGGGCGCTGCAGATAATAGGGGGAGATGTGCAGGGATAAGGGGGCGCTGCAGATAATAGGGGGAGATGTGCAGGGATAAGGGGGCGCTGCAGATAATAGGGGGAGATGTGCAGGGATAAGGGGGCGCTGCAGATAATAGGGGGAGATGTGCAGGGATAGGGGGGCGCTGCAGATAATAGGGGGGGGTGCTGCAGATAATAGGGGGAGATGTGCGGGGATGGGGGGGTGCTGCAGATAATAGGGGGAGATGTGCGGGGATAAGGGGGCGCTGCAGATAATAGGGGGAGATGTGCAGGGATAAGGGGGCACTGCAGATAATAGGGGGAGATGTGCAGGGATAAGGGGGCGCTGCAGATAATAGTGGGAGATGTGCAGGGATAAGGGGGCGCTGCAGATAATAGGGGGAGATGTGCAGGGATAAGGGGGCGCTGCAGATAATGGGGGGGAGATGTGCAGATAATAGGGGGAGATGTGCAGGGATAAGGGGGCGCTGCAGATAATAGGGGGAGATGTGCAGGGATAAGGGGGCGCTGCAGATAATAGGGGGGGGATGTGCAGGGATAAGGGGGCGCTGCAGATAATAGGGGGAGATGTGCAGGGATAAGGGGGCGCTGCAGATAATAGGGGGGGGGATGTGCAGGGATAAGGGGGCGCTGCAGATAATAGGGGGAGATGTGCGGGGATAAGGGGGCGCTGCAGATAATAGGGGGGGATGTGCGGGGATAAGGGGGCGCTGCAGATAATAGGGGGGGGATGTGCAGATAATAGGGGGAGATGTGCAGGGATAAGGGGGCGCTGCAGATAATAGGGGGGGGGGATGTGCAGGGATAAGGGGGCGCTGCAGATAATAGGGGGAGATGTGCAGGGATAAGGGGGCGCTGCAGATAATAGGGGGGGGGGATGTGCAGGGATAAAGGGGGAGTTTAGCTTCTCCCTGTGTAGTCGTTGTTCACATTAGTGATGACTGTATAATTAGATCCCTTGGTCCGGGTCCGGTTGGTTCTGCTGGCGTTGGGCTTTTTGCCACAGTGATGGTTCTGTTGGGTTCCTGACTGATGATGATGGATCGGACGTGACGTCTGGGGGTCCCACACATTGTGGCAGGGGAACAGCTGTAAGGACAGACAAAGACTCCGGACCCTTCCCCCTCCTCACAGATCTGGAGCTGGGACAAAGGAATTCACGTGGTCACGTGTCAGACGGAGAGACCTTAACCCTGTCCTGGCCTGACGGGGACTCTGGACCTGGCGATCGCACAGTAATAATAATAATCTTTATATGGCGCCATCATATTCTGTAGCTTTACAAATGATCGGGGAAATATACAGTACAGCTCCAGTGGGGGGCGCTATTAACCCTCATCTTGCTGTATCCGTGTTTTTGTTAATTGCTAGATATTAAGTAGTGGGAGGTATGGGCTATGTGTGAAGAGCGCTGATACACTGTAACAGAACTTCACTTATATAAGCATTAGGTCAGAAAACTGCCATATAACGACCAGCAGCAGAGTACAGCGCCCCCTGCAGCAGCGGTGTGAATAACAGTGATGTGTTTGCACCGGAGCAGATGTCTGGGCCGGGACCAACCCAGGAATAAAGCACAAATGCCACAATCCCCATCAGTGAGGACCCCGCTCCCCCTATAATCACCTCACAGCCGCGCACACACACAGGTCCACATCTTATAAGTGGCTGTTCAGAATGTGCGAATTATAAAATAAAGGGAACTCTCAACACATCCTACATATTAGTGAATAACATATTCAGCATGCTCCTGGTGAGGCTCAGTATTGTGTGTGGCCTCCACGTGCCTGTATGACCTCCCTACAACACCTCGGCATGCTCCTGGTGAGGCTCAGTATTGTGTGTGGCCTCCACATGCCTGTATGACCTCCCTACAACACCTCGGCATGCTCCTGGTGAGGCTCAGTATTGTGTGTGGCCTCCACATGCCTGTATGACCTCCCTACAACACCTCGGCATGCTCCTGATGAGGCTCAGTATTGTGTGTGTGGCCTCCACGTGCCTGTATGACCTCCCTACAACACCTCGGCATGCTCCTGGTGAGGCTCAGTATTGTGTGTGGCCTCCACGTGCCTGTATGACCTCCCTACAACACCCCGGCATGCTCCTGATGAGGCTCAGTATTGTGTGTGGCTTCTATGTGCCTGTATGACCTCCCTACAACACCTCGGCATACTCCTGATGAGGCTCAGTATTGTGTGTAGCCTCCACGTACCTGTATGACCTCCCTACAACACCTGGGCATGCTCCTAATGAGGCTCCGTATTGTGTGTGGCCTCCATGTGCCTGTATGACCTCCCTACAACACCTCGGCATACTCCTGATGAGGCTCAGTATTGTGTGTGGCCTCCATGTGCCTGTATGACCTCCCTACAACACCTCGGCATACTCCTGATGAGGCTCAGTATTGTGTGTAGCCTCCACGTACCTGTATGACCTCCCTACAACACCTGGGCATGCTCCTGATGAGGCTCAGTATTGTGTGTGGCCTCCACATGCCTGTATGACCTCCCTACAACACCTCGGCATGCTCCTGGTGAGGCTCAGTATTGTGTGTGGCCTCCACGTGCCTGTATGACCTCCCTACAACACCTCGGCATGCTCCTGGTGAGGCTCAGTATTGTGTGTGGCTTCTATGTGCCTGTATGACCTCCCTACAACACCTCGGCATACTCCTGATGAGGCTCAGTATTGTGTGTAGCCTCCACGTACCTGTATGACCTCCCTACAACACCTGGGCATGCTCCTGATGAGGCTCAGTATTGTGTGTGGCCTCCACATGCCTGTATGACCTCCCTACAACACCTCGGCATACTCCTGATGAGGCTCAGTATTGTGTGTAGCCTCCACGTGCCTGTATGACCTCCCTACAACACCTCGGCATGCTCCTGATGAGGCTCAGTATTGTGTGTAGCCTCCACCTGCCTGTATGACCTCCCTACAACACCTCGGCATGCTCCTGATGAGGCTCAGTATTGTGTGTGGCCTCCAGGTGCCTGTATGACCTCCCTACAACACCTCGGCATGCTCCTGATGAGGCTCAGTATTGTGTATGACCTCCCTACAACACCTCGGCATGTTCCTGATGAGGCTCAGTATTGTGAGTGGCCTCCATGTGCCTGTATGTCCTCCCTACAACACCTCGGCATGTTCCTGATGAGGCTTAGTATTGTGTGTGTGGCCTCCACATGCCTGTATGACCTCCCTACAACACCTGGGCATGCTCCTGATGAGGTTGCAGATGGTCTCCTGAGTGATATCCTCCCAGTTCTCTGGCAGTTCTCCTCCTGTTCTTCCCTGCACAAAGATGGAGGTAGTGGTCCTGCTGCTGGGTTGTTGCCCTCCTACAGCCCCCTCCATGTGTCGTGATGTACTGGCCTGTCTCCTGGTAGCGCCTCCAGCCTCTGGACACAACGCTGACAGACACAGAAAACCTTCTGGCCACAGCTGACATTCATGTGCCATCCTGGATGAGCTGCACCTGAGCCACAATGGAACAGAAATGGGTGCAGTCCAGAGCAACAATACTCAATACTATTTTTATGGTCATCAAGTATTTTAGAGTATTTAATAATTAGTCATATAATCATAAAAACATCAAGAATCATGGAATTTACAGTTGGATCGATACATAATATTGGTATTACCCGGCGGGGGGGGGGGGGGGGGGCGATACGTGTGGGGGTCCGTGTCTCCCCCTCCTATTTTCTGCCTTCTCCTGTATTGCTTCTTACATTGGGCTTATATTCTTATGTGGTAAACCCTTTTGCTTATTTTGCGCCATATGTTAGGCTTTCTATCGTTTCCATTGGCTTGCACTTTATAGGCGGGGTCTTTGATCCGCACGGCCATTTGTTGTGCCCCTTGTACGGATTTCATTGTTATGACATGTGCTGGTCTATGTATACGCAGCGTCTTGATCTCTTGGCATTTAGTTTTTGGATGCGGTCACCCCCATACTTCTTGTAGTGCCCTCCTCTCCTCTCCATATTCCTGATATTGTTATATCCGCATGAGAATCTTGTTGCTATGAAGTAAAGAAAAGTGCTAATAGTTAATAGCATAGACTAGAGCCGGCGCTGCAGGTAGAAGCAAGATCCATGCTCCAATGTGTTCATCCAACAGGTGATGGGGATTTCAGATGGATGATAAGATGACAGTGGGTGTACAGGGATCTCTATCTATCTATCTATCTATCTATCTCCTATCTATCTATCTCCTATCTCTCTATCTATCTATCTATCTATCTATCTCCTATCTATCTATCTCCTATCTATCTATCTCCTATCTATCTCCTATCTATCTCCTATCTACCTATCTATCTATCTCCTATCTATCTCCTATCTATCTATCTCCTATCTATCTATCTCCTATCTCTCTATCTATCTATCTATCTATCTCCTATCTATCTATCTCCTATCTATCTATCTCCTATCTATCTCCTATCTATCTCCTATCTACCTATCTATCTATCTCCTATCTATCTCCTATCTATCTATCTCCTATCTATCTATCTCCTATCTCTCTATCTATCTATCTATCTATCTATCTCCTATCTATCTATCTCCTATCTATCTATCTCCTATCTATCTCCTATCTATCTCCTATCTACCTATCTATCTATCTCCTATCTATCTCCTATCTATCTATCTCCTATCTATCTATCTATCTATCTATCTATCTATCTCCTATCTATCCCCTATCTATCTATCTATCTATCTATCTATCCCCTATCTATCCCCTATCTATCTATCTATCTATCTATCTATCTATCTATCTATCTATCTATCTATCCCCTATCTATCTATCTCCTATCTATCTATCTCCTATCTATCTATCTCCTATCTATCTATCTCCTATCTATCTATCTCCTATCTATCTATCTCCTATCTATCTATCTCCTATCTATCTATCTATCTATCTATCTATCTATCTATCTCTCTATCTCTCTATCTCCTATCTCTCTATCTCCTATCTCCTATCTACCTATCTATCTCCTATCTATCTATCTCCTATCTATCTCCTATCTATCTATCTATCTCCTATCTATCTATCTCCTATCTATCTCCTATCTCCTATCTATCTATCTCCTATCTATCTCCTATCTATCTATCTCCTATCTATCTATCTCCTATCTATCTCCTATCTATCTATCTCCTATCTATCTATCTCCTATCTATCTATCTCCTATCTCTCTATCTCATATCTATCTATGTATCTATCTATCTATCTCCTATCTATCTATCTCCTATCTATCTCCTATCTATCTATCTATCTATCTATCTATCTATCTAACATCTATCTATCTATCTCCCATCTATCTATCTATCTATCTCATATCTATCTATCTATCTATCTATCTATCCCCTATCTATCTCTCTATCTATCTATCTCCTATCTATCTATCTATCTATCTCATATCTATCTATCTCCTATCTATCTCCTATCTATCTCCTATCTATCTATCTATCTATCTATCTCCTATCTATCTATCTATCTATCTATCTATCTATCTATCTATCCCCTATCTATCTCTCTATCTATCTATCTCCTATCTATCTATCTATCTATCTATCTATCTCATATCTATCTATCTCCTATCTATCTCCTATCTATCTCCTATCTATCTATCTATCTATCTCATATCTATCTATCTCCTATCTATCTCCTATCTATCTCCTATCTATCTATCTATCTATCTATCCCCTATCTATCTATCTATCTATCTATATATCTCCTATCTATCTATCTATCTATCTATCTATCTATCTATCTCATATCTATCTATCTATCTATCTATCCCCTATCTATCTATCTATCTATCTATCTATATATCTCCTATCTATCTATCTATCTCCTATCTATCTCATATCTATCTATCTCCTATCTATCTATCTATCTCATATCTATCCATCTCATATCTATCTATCTCCTATCTATCTCATATCTATCTATCTCCCATCTATCTATCTCCTATCTATCTATCTATCTATCTATCTAACATCTATCTATCTCCCATCTATCTATCTATCTATCTCATATCTATCTATCTATCTATCTATCTATCTATCTATCTATCTATCTATCTATCTATCTATCCCCTATCTATCTCTCTATCTATCTATCTCCTATCTATCTATCTATCTATCTAACATCTATCTATCTATCTCCTATCTATCTATCTATCTATCTATCTATCTATCTATCTATCTATCTATCTATCTATCTATCTAACATCTATCTATCTATCTCCTATCTATCTATCTATCTATCTCATATCTATCTATCTATCTATCTATCTATCTATCTATCTATCTATCTATCCCCTATCTATCTCTCTATCTATCTATCTCCTATCTATCTATCTATCTCATATCTATCTATCTATCTATCTCCTATCTATCTATCTATCTATCTATCTCATATCTATCTCCTATCTATCTCCTATCTATCTATCTATCTATCTATCTCCTATCTATCTATCTATCTATCTCCTATCTATCTATCTATCTATCTATCTATCTATCTATCTATCTATCTATCTCCTATCTATCTATCTATCTATCTATCTCCTATCTATCTCCTATCTATCTATCTATCTATCTATCTCCTATCTATCTATCTATCTATCTCCTATCTATGTTGAGGGAATACTGAGGCTCTGGACTTATAGATGTATTAGTGTCCTGCTGTGCGTCTTCCTAAGGAGACGGTTTAACCCCATAGCGCAATAAGACGTACCCTTACGTCTTACTGCGCATGGGGGAGTATGAAGAGGGCTCACGGGCTGAGCCCTCTTCATACTCACCGGGCATTTGCTTCATAATGAAGAAAACGCCCGTCGCTAACACCCGCGATCGGTGCTTGCACCGATCGCGGGTGTTAACCCTTTGATCGCCGCCGGCAAAGCTGCAGGCGGCATTAAAGAGCCGGCGGCGCGTGGGCGCCGCCATCTTGGCTCCGATCGTCACTCCCCGTGACGTCACCGGGGAGCGGCGATCCGTTGCCATGACAGCCTGGGATCACACAAAGATCCGAGGCTGTCATGATCGAGGCTATCTATTATAATGTGCGATCTGCACATTATAATAGATGGTATGCAAAATCCCCATATACTGCCATACTGTAGTATGGCAGTATATGGTAGGATCAATCAGACAACCTAGGGTTAAAGTGCCCTAGGGAGTCAGAAAAATAGTAAAAAAAAAATAAATAAAAAAAAGTAAAAAAAAAAAAATTATATTAAAAAAACATAAAAATTCAAATCCCCCCCCTTTCCCTAGAACTGATATAAATATAAATAAACCGTAAAAATCATAAACACATCAGGTATCGCCGCGTCCGAAAATGCCCGATCAAAATATAATAACCGTTTTTCACTGCGTTTAACCCCGTAGCGGAAAATAGCGCCCGAAGTCGCAAATGGCATTTATTTGCCATTTTGAAAAATAGAAAAAATTCTATAAAAAGTGATCAAAATGTCACACAGTCCTAAAAATAGAAGCATTGAAAACGTCATCAGAAGTCGCAAAAAATGACACCACCCACAGCTCCATACACCAAAGTACGAAAAAGTTATTAGCGCAAGAACACGGCAAAATGAAGAATTTTTTTTCTGTACAGGAGGTTTTAATTTTTGTAAATGTATGAAAACATTATAAAACCTATACAAATTTGGTATCCCCGTGATCGTATTGACCCAATGAATGAAACAGACCTGTCATTTGGGGCGCACAGTGAAAGCTGTAAAAACCAAGCCCACAAGAAATGGCGCAAATGTGTTTTTTCATCATTTTCACTGCATTTAGAATTTTTTTCCTGCTTCCCAGTACACGGCATGGAATATTTAATACCATCACTATGAAGTGCAATTACGTGTTACGCAGAAAATAAGCAGTCACACAGCTCTGTACACGGAAAAATAAAAAAGTTATAGAATTTTGAAGGTGGGGAGTGAAAAATAAAACCGCAAAAACGAAAAAGGGCCTGGTCCTTAAGGGGTTAATTTACTTGGAGTTGTGTAATAATACTAATTCCTTTATTTTGTGTTGTTTAAGCGCTCCCTTTATTTTTTTGAGCAGAGTATATGAGTGTGTGTGTGTATATATATATATATAATACTAATTCATGCATACATACATATTATTCTCAGTTCAGGGTGTTACAGTGTTTCTATCGTTACAGGGTGTTACAGTGTTTCTATCGTTACAGGGTGTTACAGTGTTTCTATCGTTACAGGGTGTTACAGTGTTTCTATCGTTACAGGGTGTTACTATATTTGCTAATTGTGCGCAGAAAGCTGGAGCCTCAATGGTTTTCTTACATGATATCATCCAGTCCTGGCCATAAGTCCTGAGAATGACACAAATCTCCTCCTGTCACATGATGTGTCCCTCTGGTCTGTCAGATGTTTATCACATACAGAGATACAAGTGCAATCATATTATGGGGAGCAGAAGCTTTTATTGTCAGGTGGGAGGAGTTACTGCAGCCAGTCAGTATCTGCAGGACCTCTCCTTCTTCTTCAGGACCTCTGCAATTCTCCCTGGCAGCTCTCACTCACCTCCTGCACCAGATCCTGACTGATCGCCGTCCATTCCTGCACTATCACTGCTGCATTCTGTCACAATGTGTTGGTTTTGTTTGTCCTCCGTCTCCTGATGATTGACCACAAGTTCTCAATGGGATAAGATCCGGGGAGTCTCCAGGCCATGGACCCAGAATCTCTGTGTTCTGTTCCCGGGCCATGGACCCAGAGTCTCTGTGTTCTGTTCCCGGAGCCATGGACCCAGAATCTCTGTGTTCTGTTCCCGGAGCCATGGACCCAGAATCTCTGTGTTCTGTTCCCGGGCCATGGACCCAGAATCTCTGTGTTCTGTTCCCGGGCCATGGACCCAGAATCTCTGTGTTCTGTTCCCGGGCCATGGACCCAGAATCTCTGTGTTCTGTTCCCGGAGCCATGGACCCAGAATCTCTGTGTTCTGTTCCCGGGCCATGGACCCAGAATCTCTGTGTTCTGTTCCCGGGCCATGGACCCAGAATCTCTGTGTTCTGTTCCCGGAGCCATGGACCCAGAATCTCTGTGTTCTGTTCCCGGGCCATGGACCCAGAATCTCTGTGTTCTGTTCCCGGAGCCATGGACCCAGAATCTCTGTGTTCTGTTCCCGGAGCCATGGACCCAGAATCTTTATGTTCTGTTCCCGGAGCCATGGACCCAGAATCTTTATGTTCTGTCCCCGGAGCCATGGACCCAGAATCTCTGTGTTCTGTCCCCGGAGCCATGGACCCAGAATCTCTGTGTTCTGTTCCCGGAGCCATGGACCCAGAATCTCTGTGTTCTGTTCCCGGGCCATGGACCCAGAATCTCTGTGTTCTGTTCCCGGAGCCATGGACCCAGAATCTCTGTGTTCTGTTCCCGGGCCATGGACCCAGAATCTCTGTGTTCTGTTCCCGGGCCATGGACCCAGAATCTCTGTGTTCTGTTCCCGGGCCATGGACCCAGAATCTCTGTGTTCTGTTCCCGGAGCCATGGACCCAGAATCTCTGTGTTCTGTTCCCGGAGCCATGGACCCAGAATCTCTGTGTTCTGTCCCCTGCACCATTTAGTTCCCCCCTTTATGGCCGGTGCTCCATCATGCTGGAGGAGGCTCTGCTCTTCACCATCTGCTCCTGGAGGGTCGGGAGAAGCGGCTCCTGGAGGACATTCTGCTCCATTCTTTATTCATGGAGGTGTTTTTAGGCTGATTTCCCCCCCTCCCCCCCCACCCACATGAATGGGTGCAGGAGCTTTACAGGGGCAGGAGACAGGACTGGGGGCATCGCTCACCTTGTTCTCTCCCAACAATCGGAAAGGGGATTCATCAGAGCGTCCACTCCCTGCACCTCCTGCAGAATATCCGTCTGTCCCCCAGTCCTCAGCGTCCACTCCCTGCACCTCCTGCAGAATATCCGTCTGTCCCCCAGTCCTCAGCGTCCACTCCCTGCACCTCCTGCAGAATATCCGTCTGTCCCCCAGTCCTCAGCGTCCACTCCCTGCACCTCCTGCAGAATATCCGTCTGTCCCCCAGTCCTCAGCGTCCACTCCCTGCACCTCCTGCAGAATATCCGTTTGTCCCCCAGTCCTCAGCGTCCACTCCCTGCACCTCCTGCAGAATATCCGTCTGTCCCCCAGTCCTCAGCGTCCACTCCCTGCACCTCCTGCAGAATATCCGTCTGTCCCCCAGTCCTCAGCGTCCACTCCCTGCACCTCCTGCAGAATATCCGTCTGTCCCCCAGTCCTCAGCGTCCACTCCCTGCACCTCCTGCAGAATATCCGTCTGTCCCCCAGTCCTCAGCGTCCACTCCCTGCACCTCCTGCAGAATATCCGTCTGTCCCCCAGTCCTCAGCGTCCACTCCCTGCACCTCCTGCAGAATATCCGTCTGTCCCCCAGTCCTCAGCGTCCACTCCCTGCACCTCCTGCAGAATATCCGTCTGTCCCCCAGTCCTCAGCGTCCACTCCCTGCACCTCCTGCAGAATATCCGTCTGTCCCCCAGTCCTCAGTGTCCACTCCCTGCACCTCCTGCAGAATATCCGTCTGTCCCCCAGTCCTCAGCGTCCACTCCCTGCACCTCCTGCAGAATATCCGTCTGTCCCCCAGTCCTCAGCGTCCACTCCCTGCACCTCCTGCAGAATATCCGTCTGTCCCCCAGTCCTCAGCGTCCACTCCCTGCACCTCCTGCAGAATATCCGTCTGTCCCCCAGTCCTCAGCGTCCACTCCCTGCACCTCCTGCAGAATATCAGTCTGTCCCCCAGTCCTCAGCGTCCACTCCCTGCACCTCCTGCAGAATATCCGTCTGTCCCCCAGTCCTCAGCGTCCACTCCCTGCACCTCCTGCAGAATATCCGTCTGTCCCCCAGTCCTCAGCGTCCACTCCCTGCACCTCCTGCAGAATATCCGTCTGTCCCCCAGTCCTCAGCGTCCACTCCCTGCACCTCCTGCAGAATATCCGTCTGTCCCCCAGTCCTCAGCGTCCACTCCCTGCACCTCCTGCAGAATATCCGTCTGTCCCTGGTGGTTCCTGGAGAGAAGCGGCTTCTGTGCTGCCCTCCTGGACACCAGGCCTTGCTCCAGGGGTCTCCGCAGTGTCACAGTGCGTGCAGATGCCTCACACCTGCTGCTGCCATTCCTGAGCTCTGCGATGCTGGGAGCCCCATCCCCAAGCTGAGACACTTGTAAGAGACGCTCCTGGCGCTTGCTGCTCCTTCTTGGGCTCCTGGAGACTTTTTGGTAACAATGGAGCCTCTCTCCTTGGATTCCTTGATGATGCGATAGATCGGTGACTGAGGTGACATCTTTCTCGCTGCCATACTCTTCCCTGCGGCCAGTTTTGTGCAGTGCAATGATGACTGCACGTGTTTCTTTAGAGATAACCATGGGTAACAGAAGAGAAACAATGATGCCAAGCACCAGCCTCCTTGTAAAGTGTCCAGGGGTGTGATTGTTACTTAATCCTGACAAATTGTCCCCCAGCCCTGTCCCCATCAGCCCCTGCACCTGTGTTACTGGAGACATCACTGACACCATGTTACCTGCTCCTATTATACTGCCCAGTGGTGATTGTTACTTACACATGACACATTGTCCCCAGCCCTGTCCCCATCAGCCCCCGCACCTGTGTTACTGGGGACATCACTGACACCATGTTACCTGCTCCTATTATACTGCCCAGTGGTGATTGTTACTTACACATGACACATTGTCCCCAGTCCTGTCCCCATCCGCCCCCGCACCTGTGTTACTGGAGACATTACTGACACCATGTTACCTGCTCCTATTATACTGCCCAGTGGTGATTGTTACTTACACATGACACATTGTCCCCAGCCCTGTCCCCATCCGCCCCCGCACCTGTGTTACTGGAGACATCACTGACACCATGTTACCTGCTCCTATTATACTGCCCAGTGGTGATTGTTACTTACACATGACACATTGTCCCCAGCCCTGTCCCCATCAGCCCCTGCACCTGTGTTACTGGAGACATCACTGACACCATGTTACCTGCTCCTATTATACTGCCCAGTGGTGATTGTTACTTACACATGACACATTGTCCCCAGCCCTGTCCCCATCAGCCCCCGCACCTGTGTTACTGGAGACATCACTGACACCATGTTACCTGCTCCTATTACACTGCCCAGTGGTGATTGTTACTTACACATGACACATTGTCCCCAGCCCTGTCCCCATCAGCCCCCGCACCTGTGTTACTGGAGACATCACTGACACCATGTTACCTGCTCCTATTATACTGCCCAGTGGTGATTGTTACTTACACATGACACATTGTCCCCAGCCCTGTCCCCATCAGCCCCCGCACCTGTGTTACTGGAGACATCACTGACACCATGTTACCTGCTCCTATTACACTGCCCAGTGGTGATTGTTACTTACACATGACACATTGTCCCCAGCCCTGTCCCCATCAGCCCCCGCACCTGTGTTACTGGAGACATCACTGACACCATGTTACCTGCTCCTATTATACTGCCCAGTGGTGATTGTTACTTACACATGACACATTGTCCCCAGTCCTGTCCCCATCAGCCCCCGCACCTGTGTTACTGGAGACATTACTGACACCATGTTACCTGCTCCTATTATACTGCCCAGTGGTGATTGTTACTTACACATGACACATTGTCCCCAGCCCTGTCCCCATCCGCCCCCGCACCTGTGTTACTGGAGACATCACTGACACCATGTTACCTGCTCCTATTATACTGCCCAGTGGTGATTGTTACTTACACATGACACATTGTCCCCAGCCCTGTCCCCATCAGCCCCCGCACCTGTGTTACTGGAGACATCACTGACACCATTTTACCTGCTCCTATTATACTGCCCAGTGGTGATTGTTACTTACACATGACACATTGTCCCCAGCCCTGTCCCCATCAGCCCCCGCACCTGTGTTACTGGAGACATCACTGACACCATGTTACCTGCTCCTATTATACTGCCCAGTGGTGATTGTTACTTACACATGACACATTGTCCCCAGCCCTGTCCCCATCAGCCCCCGCACCTGTGTTACTGGAGACATCACTGACACCATGTTACCTGCTCCTATTATACTGCCCAGTGGTGATTGTTACTTACACATGACACATTGTCCCCAGCCCTGTCCCCATCAGCCCCCGCACCTGTGTTACTGGAGACATCACTGACACCATGTTACCTGCTCCTATTATACTGCCCAGTGGTGATTGTTACTTACACATGACACATTGTCCCCAGCCCTGTCCCCATCAGCCCCCGCACCTGTGTTACTGGAGACATCACTGACACCATGTTACCTGCTCCTATTATACTGCCCAGTGGTGATTGTTACTTACACATGACACATTGTCCCCAGCCCTGTCCCCATCAGCCCCCGCACCTGTGTTACTGGAGACATCACTGACACCATGTTACCTGCTCCTATTATACTGCCCAGTGGTGATTGTTACTTACACATGACACATTGTCCCCAGCCCTGTCCTCATCAGCCCCCGCACCTGTGTTACTGGAGACATCACTGACACCATGTTACCTGCTCCTATTATACTGCCCAGTGGTGATTGTTACTTACACATGACACATTGTCCCCAGCCCTGTCCCCATCAGCCCCCGCACCTGTGTTACTGGAGACATCACTGACACCATGTTACCTGCTCCTATTATACTGCCCAGTGGTGATTGTTACTTACACATGACACATTGTCCCCAGCCCTGTCCCCATCAGCCCCTGCACCTGTGTTACTGGAGACATCACTGACACCATGTTACCTGCTCCTATTATACTGCCCAGTGGTGATTGTTACTTACACATGACACATTGTCCCCAGCCCTGTCCCCATCAGCCCCCGCACCTGTGTTACTGGAGACATCACTGACACCATGTTACCTGCTCCTATTATACTGCCCAGTGGTGATTGTTACTTACACATGACACATTGTCCCCAGCCCTGTCCCCATCAGCCCCCGCACCTGTGTTACTGGAGACATCACTGACACCATGTTACCTGCTCCTATTATACTGCCCAGTGGTGATTGTTACTTACACATGACACATTGTCCCCAGCCCTGTCCCCATCAGCCCCCGCACCTGTGTTACTGGGGACATCACTGACACCATGTTACCTGCTCCTATTATACTGCCCAGTGGTGATTGTTACTTACACATGACACATTGTCCCCAGCCCTGTCCCCATCAGCCCCCGCACCTGTGTTACTGGAGACATCACTGACACCATGGCCGCTGCTCCGCCTAAGGCGTCTGCAATGAAGGGGAAATGTGTTTTGGGGGAAAAGTTCATTTTCTAGGCAAATACTGACTTTGTAATGAATTGCTGATAAGCTGATCCCACTTTATAACATTCTGGAGAATATGCAAATTACCATTATAACACCTGATGCCGGAGACTTTGTAACAATCACCATTTGTATCATTCTCAGAACTTACGGCCGTGACTGTATGTGGCTATTAGTATTAAACAGTAAATATGTATAGAGGAATATTATTACTCTACTGGAATAATTGTAGTGCTACCTGTGTGTGTAACCCTGCTTACCATGTACATATGGCTGCAGCCGGAGCATAGTGTGGAGGGTCTCCTGCCAGTGCAGCGCGCGCCTCTGTCTTGTCTGCAGACGATTTATTGATTAGATTTATTTCTCTTTAATTTTAGAACCGGGAACTGCAGATCATGAGAAAGTTGGATCACTGCAACATCGTGCGGCTCCGCTACTTCTTCTACTCCAGCGGAGAGAAGGTGAGTGCAGGGAATGGGATGTGACTGGTGTAATATGGGATGTATCCGGGATGTGACTGGTGTAATATGGGATGTATCCGGGATGTGACTGGTGTAATACGGGATGTATCCGGGATGTGACTGGTGTAATGTGGGATGTATCCGGGATGTGACTGGTGTAATGTGGAATGTATCCGGGATGTGACTGGTGTAATACGGTATGTATCCGGGATGTGACTGGTGTAATACGGGATGTATCCGGGATGTGACTGGTGTAATACGGGATGTATCTGGGATGTGACTGGTGTAATGTGGGATGTATCCGGGATGTGACAGGTGTAATACGGAATGTATCCGGGATGTGACTGGTGTAATACGGGATGTATCCGGGATGTGACTGGTGTAATATGGGATGTATCCGGGATGTGACTGGTGTAATATGGGATGTATCCGGGATGTGACTGGTGTAATACGGGTTGTATCCGGGATGTGACTGGTGTAATACGGGATGTATCCGGGATGTGACTGGTGTAATACGGGATGTATCTGGGATGTGACTGGTGTAATACGGAATGTATCCGGGATGTGACTGGTGTAATACGGGATGTATCCGGGATGTGACTGGTGTAATACGGGATGTATCCGGGATGTGACTGGTGTAATACGGGATGTATCCGGGATGTGACTGGTGTAATACGGAATGTATCCGGGATGTGACTGGTGTAATACGGGATGTATCCGGGATGTGACTGGTGTAATACGGGATGTATCCGGGATGTGACTGGTGTAATACGGGATGTGACTGGTGTAATGTGGGATGTATCTGGGATGTGACTGGTGTAATGTGGGATGTATCCGGGATGTGACTGGTGTAATACGGAATGTATCCGGGATGTGACTGGTGTAATACGGGATGTATCCGGGATGTGACTGGTGTAATACGGAATGTATCCGGGATGTGACTGGTGTAATACGGGATGTATCCGGGATGTGACTGGTGTAATGTGGGATGTATCTGGGATGTGACTGGTGTAATGTGGGATGTATCTGGGATGTGACTGGTGTAATGTGGGATGTATCTGGGATGTGACTGGTGTAATGTGGGATGTATCCGGGATGTGACTGGTGTAATGTGGGATGTATCCGGGATGTGACTGGTGTAATGTGGGATGTATCCGGGATGTGACTGGTGTAATACGGGATGTATCCGGGATGTGACTGGTGTAATACGGGATGTATCCGGGATGTGACTGGTGTAATATGGGATGTATCTGGGATGTGACTGGTGTAATATGGGATGTATCTGGGATGTGACTGGTGTAATGTGGAATGTATCCGGGATGTGACTGGTGTAATGTGGGATGTATCTGGGATGTGACTGGTGTAATGTGGGATGTATCTGGGATGTGACTGGTGTAATACGGGATGTATCCGGGATGTGACTGGTGTAATGTGGGATGTATCCGGGATGTGACTGGTGTAATACGGGATGTATCCGGGATGTGACTGGTGTAATGTGGGATGTATCCGGGATGTGACTGGTGTAATGTGGGATGTGACTGGTGTAATATGGGATGTATCCGGGATGTGACTGGTGTAATATGGGATGTATCCGGGATGTGACTGGTGTAATACGGGATGTATCTGGGATGTGACTGGTGTAATGTGGGATGTATCTGGGATGTGACTGGTGTAATACGGGATGTATCCGGGATGTGACTGCTGTAATATGGGATGTATCCGGGATGTGACTGGTGTAATGTGGGATGTATCTGGGATGTGACTGGTGTAATGTGGGATGTATCCGGGATGTGACTGGTGTAATACGGGATGTATACGGGATGTGACTGGTGTAATACGGGATGTATCCGGGATGTGACTGGTGTAATACGGGATGTATCCGGGATGTGACTGGTGTAATACGGGATGTATCCGGGATGTGACTGGTGTAATACGGGATGTATACGGGATGTGACTGGTGTAATACGGGATGTATCCGGGATGTGACATATGGGATGTGTCGGACAGGACCTTGTGAACCGGTGATTGGATTAGATGGTGACTATTATTAGGTTTTATGTTCCAGGTTCTCATTGATTTTTGTGTGTTGTAGAAAGATGAAGTCTACTTAAATTTGGTGCTGGACTACGTTCCTGAGACGGTGTATAGAGTGGCCAGACATTACAGCCGGGCCAAGCAGGCGCTGCCCATGATCTACGTCAAGGTGAGGGGTAGAGGGGAGGGTGGCGCTCAGCAGTATTACAGAGGGAAGGGGTGGCGCTCAGCAGTATTACAGAGGGGGGAGGGTGGCGCTCAGCAGTATTGCAGAGTGGGGGAGGGTGGCGCTCAGCAGTATTGCAGAGTGGGGGAGGGTGGCGCTCAGCAGTATTGCAGAGTGGGGGAGGGTGGCGCTCAGCAGTATTGCAGAGTGGGGGAGGGTGGCGCTCAGCAGTATTGCAGAGTGGGGGAGGGTGGCGCTCAGCAGTATTGCAGAGTGGGGGAGGGTGGCGCTCAGCAGTATTACAGAGGGGGGTTGCTCAGCAGTATTACAGAGGGGGGTTGCTCAGCAGTATCACAGAGGGGGGTTGCTCAGCAGTATCACAGAGGGGGGTTGCTCAGCAGTATCACAGAGGGGGGTTGCTCAGCAGTATCACAGAGGGGGGTTGCTCAGCAGTATCACAGAGGGGGGTTGCTCAGCAGTATCACAGAGGGGGGTTGCTCAGCAGTATCACAGAGGGGGGTTGCTCAGCAGTATCACAGAGGGGGGTTGCTCAGCAGTATCACAGAGGGGGGTTGCTCAGCAGTATCACAGAGGGGGGTTGCTCAGCAGTATCACAGAGGGGGGTTGCTCAGCAGTATCACAGAGGGGGGTTGCTCAGCAGTATCACAGAGGGGGGTTGCTCAGCAGTATCACAGAGGGGGGTTGCTCAGCAGTATCACAGAGGGGGGTTGCTCAGCAGTATCACAGAGGGGGGTTGCTCAGCAGTATCACAGAGGGGGGTTGCTCAGCAGTATCACAGAGGGGGGTTGCTCAGCAGTATCACAGAGGGGGGTTGCTCAGCAGTATCACAGAGGGGGGTTGCTCAGCAGTATCACAGAGGGGGGTTGCTCAGCAGTATCACAGAGGGGGGTTGCTCAGCAGTATCACAGAGGGGGGTTGTGTATAGGGTGCCATGTACACTTACAGAGTAGCCTTTCTTTTGTCTTCCTAGTTGTACATGTATCAGCTGTTCCGCAGTTTAGCCTACATCCATTCCTTTGGGATCTGCCATCGGGATATCAAGCCACAGAATCTACTGCTGGACCCCGACACAGCTGTGCTGAAGCTCTGCGACTTTGGCAGGTATGGAGCCCACCTCACACAGCAGCAGCCGCCCAGCATTGTGTAAACTACAGAGAATAGAGTGTGAGAACCCGGGGTGGCGTCGCGCCTCGGATGCAGGCTGCGGAGTGGCGTCGCGCCTCGGATGCAGGCTGCGCAGTGGCGTCGCGCCTCGGATGCAGGCTGCGCAGTGGCGTCGCGCCTCGGATGCAGGGCGCGCAGTGGCGTCGCGCCTCGGATGCAGGGCGCGCAGTGGCGTCGCGCCTCGGATGCAGGGCGCGCAGTGGCGTCGCGCCTCGGATGCAGGGCGCGCAGTGGCGTCGCGCCTCGGATGCAGGGCGCGCAGTGGCGTCGCGCCTCGGATGCAGGGCGCGCAGTGGCGTCGCGCCTCGGATGCAGGGCGCGCAGTGGCGTCGCGCCTCGGATGCAGGGCGCGCAGTGGCGTCGCGCCTCGGATGCAGGGCGCGCAGTGGCGTCGCGCCTCGGATGCAGGGCGCGCAGTGGCGTCGCGCCTCGGATGCATCCGAGGCGCGACGCCACTGCGCGCCTCGGATGCAGGGCGCGCAGTGGCGTTGCGCCTCGGATGCAGGGCGCGCAGTGGCGTTGCGCCTCGGATGCAGGGCGCGCAGTGGCGTTGCGCCTCGGATGCAGGGCGCGCAGTGGCGTTGCGCCTCGGATGCAGGGCGCGCAGTGGCGTTGCGCCTCGGATGCAGGGCGCGCAGTGGCGTTGCGCCTCGGATGCAGGGCGCGCAGTGGCGTTGCGCCTCGGATGCAGGGCGCGCAGTGGCGTTGCGCCTCGGATGCAGGGCGCGCAGTGGCGTTGCGCCTCGGATGCAGGGCGCGCAGTGGCGTTGCGCCTCGGATGCAGGGCGCGCAGTGGCGTTGCGCCTCGGATGCAGGGCGCGCAGTGGCGTTGCGCCTCGGATGCAGGGCGCGCAGTGGCGTTGCGCCTCGGATGCAGGGCGCGCAGTGGCGTTGCGCCTCGGATGCAGGGCGCGCAGTGGCGTTGCGCCTCGGATGCAGGGCGCGCAGTGGCGTCGCGCCTCGGATGCAGGGCGCGCAGTGGCGTCGCGCCTCGGATGCAGGGCGCGCAGTGGCGTCGCGCCTCGGATGCAGGGCGCGCAGTGGCGTCGCGCCTCGGATGCAGGGCGCGCAGTGGCGTCGCGCCTCGGATGCAGGGCGCGCAGTGGCGTCGCGCCTCGGATGCAGGGCGCGCAGTGGCGTCGCGCCTCGGATGCAGGGCGCGCAGTGGCGTCGCGCCTCGGATGCAGGGCGCGCAGTGGCGTCGCGCCTCGGATGCAGGGCGCGCAGTGGCGTCGCGCCTCGGATGCAGGGCGCGCAGTGGCGTCGCGCCTCGGATGCAGGGCGCGCAGTGGCGTCGCGCCTCGGATGCAGGGCGCGCAGTGGCGTCGCGCCTCGGATGCAGGGCGCGCAGTGGCGTCGCGCCTCGGATGCAGGGCGCGCAGTGGCGCCGCGCCTCGGATGCAGGCCGCGCAGTGGCGCCGCGCCTCGGATGCAGGGCGCGCAGTGGCGTCGCGCCTCGGATGCAGGCCGCGGTTGTATAGGATACATTGTGTATGTTGTGCTGATGTTCTAGATCTGATTTTCTTATCCGTCCTGTATTTGTCGCAGTGCTAAGCAGCTGGTCCGCGGGGAACCCAACGTCTCGTACATCTGCTCTCGGTACTATCGGGCTCCGGAGTTGATCTTTGGGGCCACTGATTACACGTCCAGCATAGGTAAGAGCCACCAGAGACACAGACTTACCTGATCCATAGTGTATGACAGCGGGGGAGCTGCAGGATGTATAATGACTCGTCTGTACAGGCACACTGTGACGCCCCCGCCTGACTGTGTATTACACTTGTCACACTGTAACGCCCCCGCCTGACTGTGTATTACACCTGTCACACTGTAACGCCCCCGCCTGACTGTGTATTACACCTGTCACACTGTAACGCCCCCGCCTGACTGTGTATTACACCTGTCACACTGTAACGCCCCCGCCTGACTGTGTATTACACCCGTCACACTGTGACGCCCCCGCCTGACTGTGTATTACACCCGTCACACTGTGACGCCCCCGCCTGACTGTGTATTACACCCGTCACACTGTGACGCCCCGCCTGACTGTGTATTACACTCGTCACTCTGTGACGCCCCCGCCTGACTGTGTATTACACCCTGTCACACTGTAACGCCCCCGCCTGACTGTGTATTACACCCGTCACACTGTGACGTCCCCGCCTGACTGTGTATTACACCCGTCACACTGTGACGCCCCCGCCTGACTGTGTATTACACCCGTCACACTGTGACGTCCCCGCCTGACTGTGTATTACACCCGTCACACTGTGACGCCCCCGCCTGACTGTGTATTACACCCGTCACACTGTAACGCCCCCGCCTGACTGTGTATTACACCTGTCACACTGTAACGCCCCCGCCTGACTGTGTTACACCTGTCACACTGTGACGCCCCGCCTGACTGTGTATTACACTCGTCACTCTGTGACGCCCCCGCCTGACTGTGTATTACACCCGTCACACTGTGACGCCCCCGCCTGACTGTGTATTACACCCGTCACACTGTGACGCCCCCGCCTGACTGTGTATTACACTTGTCACACTGTGACGCCCCCGCCTGACTGTGTATTACACCCTGTCACACTGTGACGCCCCCGCCTGACTGTGTATTACACTTGTCACACTGTGACGCCCCCGCCTGACTGTGTATTACACTTGTCACACTGTGACGCCCCCGCCTGACTGTGTATTACACCCTGTCACACTGTAACGCCCCCACCTGACTGTGTATTACACCCTGTCACACTGTAACGCCCCCACCTGACTGTGTGTTACACCCGTCACACTGTGACGCCCCCGCCTGACTGTGTATTACACCCGTCACACTGTGACGCCCCCGCCTGACTGTGTATTACACCCGTCACACTGTGACGCCCCCGCCTGACTGTGTATTACACTTGTCACACTGTGACGCCCCCGCCTGACTGTGTATTACACCCGTCACACTGTGACGCCCCCGCCTGACTGTGTATTACACCCGTCACACTGTGACGCCCCCGCCTGACTGTGTATTACACCCGTCACACTGTGACGCCCCCGCCTGACTTTGTATTACACCTGGAGCCAGGGCCGCAGCGGTTGGTGGAAGCGGATGGGACAGGTCTGCAATGTTCTTTCCTGCTAATCCTCTAGTTACTTCCAGAGCTGCTGCATTGTACAGCCTCTCCTGTATACTGTTGGTAGCCATGACCTCTGACCTTCGCATTTCCTCCCCCAGATGTGTGGTCGGCGGGCTGCGTGCTGGCGGAGCTCCTCCTCGGGCAGCCGATATTCCCCGGGGACAGCGGTGTGGACCAGCTGGTGGAGATCATCAAGGTGAGCACCGCAGGGGTATACTCACCTGTGTACTGCGTGACCTCTCCTGTGTACTGCGTGACCTCTCCTGTGTACTGCGTGACCTCTCCTGTGTACTGCGTGGCCCCCTCCTCTGTGTATGGCGCGTGGCCCCCTCCTCTGTGTATGGCGCGTGGCCCCCTCCTCTGTGTATGGCGCGTGGCCCCCTCCTCTGTGTATGGCGCGTGGCCCCCTCCTCTGTGTATGGCGCGTGGCCCCCTCCTCTGTGTATGGCGCGTGGCCCCCTCCTCTGTGTATGGCGCGTGGCCCCCTCCTCTGTGTATGGCGCGTGGCCCCCTCCTCTGTGTATGGCGCGTGGCCCCCTCCTCTGTGTATGGCGCGTGGCCCCCTCCTCTGTGTATGGCGCGTGGCCCCCTCCTCTGTGTATGGCGCGTGGCCCCCTCCTCTGTGTATGGCGCGTGGCCCCCTCCTCTGTGTATGGCGCGTGGCCCCCTCCTCTGTGTATGGCGCGTGGCCCCCTCCTCTGTGTATGGCGCGTGGCCCCCTCCTCTGTGTATGGCGCGTGGCCCCCTCCTCTGTGTATGGCGCGTGGCCCCCTCCTCTGTGTATGGCGCGTGGCCCCCTCCTCTGTGTATGGCGCGTGGCCCCCTCCTCTGTGTATGGCGCGTGGCCCCCTCCTCTGTGTATGGCGCGTGGCCCCCTCCTCTGTGTATGGCGCGTGGCCCCCTCCTCTGTGTATGGCGCGTGGCCCCCTCCTCTGTGTATGGCGCGTGGCCCCCTCCTCTGTGTATGGCGCGTGGCCCCCTCCTCTGTGTATGGCGCGTGGCCCCCTCCTCTGTGTATGGCGCGTGGCCCCCTCCTCTGTGCGGCGCGTGGCCCCCTCCTCTGTGCGGCGCGTGGCCCCCTCCTCTGTGCGGCGCGTGGCCCCCTCCTCTGTGTGGCGCGTGGCCCCCTCCTCTGTGTGGCGCGTGGCCCCCTCCTCTGTGTGGCGCGTGGCCCCCTCCTCTGTGTGGCGCGTGGCCCCCTCCTCTGTGTGGCGCGTGGCCCCCTCCTCTGTGTGGCGCGTGGCCCCCTCCTCTGTGTGGCGCGTGGCCCCCTCCTCTGTGTGGCGCGTGGCCCCCTCCTCTGTGTGGCGCGTGGCCCCCTCCTCTGTGTGGCGCGTGGCCCCCTCCTCTGTGTGGCGCGTGGCCCCCTCCTCTGTGTGGCGCGTGGCCCCCTCCTCTGTGTGGCGCGTGGCCCCCTCCTCTGTGTGGCGCGTGGCCCCCTCCTCTGTGTGGCGCGTGGCCCCCTCCTCTGTGTGGCGCGTGGCCCCCTCCTCTGTGTGGCGCGTGGCCCCCTCCTCTGTGTGGCGCGTGGCCCCCTCCTCTGGTCTCTCGTGCTTGTGCCTCTGTTAATGTGCGATACATGTACGGGGGGTCCGTACATCAGGTGGGACGCACAGCAGAGGATTCTGGGTGTTTGGTGGCAGACATGAGTGTCACCTCTCTTCACTCTCTCGTCACGTCTGCCTGTGGTTTGTGTCCGGGGACCTCCTGGCGCCCATGGGTGATGCCACGTTTTTGGCTTCTCTGTAAGCGCAGCCCCTCGTCTTGGTCACTGACTTGCTGTGTGATTTGGGGGGCGCTCGTTTAGGTCCCCACTTGTGTATTTCATCATGCGTCACTTTATTGCAGGTCCTTGGCACCCCGACACGGGAGCAGATCAGAGAAATGAACCCCAACTACACAGAATTCAAGTTCCCCCAGATAAAGGCGCACCCCTGGACTAAGGTGAGACCCCCCGACCTGATCTGTGGGGACGCAGTCACCTCATTACTGGCGGGGAAGTGGGGGGCCATGTGTATCCCGGTATCAGGTGTAACATCTGACCCCTTCATCCTCCTCTCACCATCTCATTGACCCCCCGGCCCCTTCCCTCCATCTCATCTGCTCCATGACGAGGATCCACAAGCTGCACACTCAGTCAGATATATATTCTTTTTTATTTTTAAAGGGTTATGTCTTTTTGCAGGTTTTCAGAGCCCGGACTCCCCCCGAGGCCATAGCCCTGTGCAGCCGACTGCTGGAATACACCCCAACTGCCCGCCTCACCCCGCTGGACGCCTGCGCCCACTCCTTCTTTGATGAGCTGCGAGACCCCAATCTTAAGCTCCCGAATGGTCGTGAATTCCCTGCACTGTTCAACTTCACCACTCAAGGTAGATATAGGGCGCACACAGACACAATCCTGTATTATACCCCAGAGCTGCACTCACTATTCTGCTGCTGGTGCAGTCACTGTGTACATACATGACATTACTTATCCTGTACTGATCCTGAGTTACATCCTGTATTATACTCCAGAGCTGCACTCACTATTCTGCTGCTGGTGCAGTCACTGTGTACATACATGACATTACTTATCCTGTACTGATCCTGAGTTACATCCTGTATTATACCCCAGAGCTGCACTCACTATTCTGCTGCTGGTGCAATCACTGTGTACATACATGACATTACTTATCCTGTACTGATCCTGAGTTACATCCTGTATTATACCCCAGAGCTGCACTCACTATTCTGCTGCTGGTGCAGTCACTGTGTACATACATGACATTACTTATCTTGTACTGATCCTGAGTTACATCCTGTATTATACTCCAGAGCTGCACTCACTATTCTGCTGCTGGTGCAGTCACTGTGTACATACATGACATTAGTTATCCTGTACTGATCCTGAGTTACATCCTGTATTATACCCCAGAGCTGCACTCACTATTCTGCTGCTGGTGCAATCACTGTGTACATACATGACATTACTTATCCTGTACTGATCCTGAGTTACATCCTGTATTATACCCCAGAGCTGCACTCACTATTCTGCTGCTGGTGCAGTCACTGTGTACATACATGACATTACTTATCTTGTACTGATCCTGAGTTACATCCTGTATTATACCCCAGAGCTGCACTCACTATTCTGCTGCTGGTGCAGTCACTGTGTACATACATGACATTAGTTATCCTGTACTGATCCTGAGTTACATCCTGTATTATACCCCAGAGCTGCACTCACTATTCTGCTGCTGGTGCAATCACTGTGTACATACATGACATTACTTATCCTGTACTGATCCTGAGTTACATCCTGTATTATACCCCAGAGCTGCACTCACTATTCTGCTGCTGGTGCAGTCACTGTGTACATACATGACATTAGTTATCCTGTACTGATCCTGTATTATACTCCAGAGCTGCACTCACTATTCTGCTGCTGGTGCAGTCACTGTGTACATACATGACATTACTTATCCTGTACTGATCCTGAGTTACATCCTGTATTATATTCCAGAGCTGCACTCACTATTCTGCTGGTGGTGCAGTCACTGTGTACATACATGACATTACTTATCCTGTACTGATCCTGAGTTACATCCTGTATTATACTCCAGAGCTGCACTCACTATTCTGCTGCTGGTGCAGTCACTGTGTACATACATGACATTACTTATCCTGTACTGATCCTGAGTTACATCCTGTATTATACCCCAGAGCTGCACTCACTATTCTGCTGCTGGTGCAGTCACTGTGTACATACATGACATTACTTATCCTGTACTGATCCTGAGTTACATCCTGTATTATACTCCAGAGCTGCACTCACTATTCTGCTGCTGGTGCAGTCACTGTGTACATACATGACATTACTTATCCTGTACTGATCCTGAGTTACATCCTGTATTATACCCCAGAGCTGCACTCACTATTCTGCTGCTGGTGCAGTCACTGTGTACATACATGACATTACTTATCCTGTACTGATCCTGAGTTACATCCTGTATTATACCCCAGAGCTGCACTCACTATTCTGCTGCTGGTGCAGTCACTGTGTACATACATGACATTACTTATCCTGTACTGATCCTGAGTTACATCCTGTATTATACCCCAGAGCTGCACTCACTATTCTACTGCTGGTGCAGTCACTGTACATACATGACATTACTTATCCTGTACTGATCCTGAGTTACATCCTGTATTATACCCCAGAGCTGCACTCACTATTCTGCTGCTGGTGCAGTCACTGTGTACATACATGACATTACTTATCCTGTACTGATCCTGAGTTACATCCTGTATTATACCCCAGAGCTGCACTCACTATTCTGCTGCTGGTGCAGTCACTGTGTACATACATGACATTACTTATCCTGTACTGATCCTGAGTTACATCCTGTATTATACCCCGGAGCTGCACTCACTATTCTGCTGCTGGTGCAGTCACTGTGTACATACATGACATTACTTATCCTGTACTGATCCTGAGTTACATCCTGTATTATACTCCAGAGCTGCACTCACTATTCTGCTGCTGGTGCAGTCACTGTACATACATGACATTACTTATCCTGTACTGATCCCCAGTTACATCCTGTATTATACCCCAGAGCTGCACTCACTATTCTGCTGCTGGTGCAGTCACTGTGTACATACATGACATTACTTATCCTGTACTGATCCTGAGTTACATCCTGTATTATACTCCAGAGCTGCACTCACTATTCTGCTGCTGGTGTAGTCACTGTGTACATACATGACATTACTTATCCTGTACTGATCCTGAGTTACATCCTGTATTATACTCCAGAGCTGCACTCACTATTCTGCTGCTGGTGCAGTCACTGTGTACATACATGACATTACTTATCCTGTACTGATCCTGAGTTACATCCTGTATTATACCCCAGAGCTGCACTCACTATTCTGCTGCTGGGGCAGTCACTGTGTACATACATGACATTACTTATCCTGTACTGATCCTGAGTTACATCCTGTATTATACCCCAGAGCTGCATTCACTATTCTGCTGCTGGTGCAGTCACTGTGTACATACATGACATTACTTATCCTTTACTGATCCTGAGTTACATCCTGTATTATACTCCAGAGCTGCACTCACTATTCTGCTGCTGGTGTAGTCACTGTGTACATACATGACATTACTTATCCTTTACTGATCCTGAGTTACATCCTGTATTATACTCCAGAGCTGCACTCACTATTCTGCTGCTGGTGCAGTCACTGTGTACATACATGACATTACTTATCCTGTACTGATCCTGAGTTACATCCTGTATTATACCCCAGAGCTGCACTCACTATTCTGCTGCTGGGGCAGTCACTGTGTACATACATCACATTACTTATCCTGTACTGCTCCTGAGTTACATCCTAAATTATACTCCAGAGCTGCACTCACTATTCTGCTGCTGGTGCAGTCACTGTGTACATACATGACATTAGTTATCCTGTACTAATCCTGAGTTACATCCTGTATTATACTCCAGAGCTGCACTCACTATTCTGCTGCTGGTGCAGTCACTGTGTACATACATGACATTACTTATCCTGTACTGATCCTGAGTTACATCCTGTATTATACTCCAGAGCTGCACTCACTATTCTGCTGCTGGTGCAGTCACTGTGTACATACATGACATTACTTATCCTGTACTGCTCCTGAGTTACATCCTGTATTATACCCCAGAGCTGCACTCACTATTCTGCTGGTGGTGCAGCCACTGTGTACATACATGACATTACTTATCCTGTACTGATCCTGAGTTACATCCTGTATTATACTCCAGAGCTGCACTCACTATTCTGCTGCTGGTGCAGTCACTGTGTACATACATGACATTACTTCTCCTGTACTGATCCTGAGTTACATCCTGTATTATACCCCAGAGCTGCACTCACTATTCTGCTGGTGGTGCAGCCACTGTGTACATACATGACATTACTTATCCTGTACTGATCCTGAGTTACATCCTGTATTATACTCCAGAGCTGCACTCACTATTCTGCTGCTGGTGCAGTCACTGTGTACATACATGACATTACTTATCCTGTACTGATCCTGAGTTACATCCTGTATTATACCCCAGAGCTGCACTCACTATTCTGCTGCTGGTGCAGTCACTGTGTACATACATGACATTACTTATCCTCTACTGATCCTGAGTTACATCCTGTATTATACTCCAGAGCTGCACTCACTATTCTGCTGCTGGGGCAGTCACTGTGTACATACATGACATTACTTATCCTGTACTGATCCTGAGTTACATCCTGTATTATACTCAAGAGCTGCACTCACTATTCTGCTGCTGGTGCAGTCACTGTGTACATACATGACATTACTTATCCTGTACTGATCCTGAGTTACATCCTGTATTACACACCAGAGCTGCACTCACTATTCTGCTGCTGGTACATACACAATGTTGTGTTTCTGTCTCTGACTTGCTGTTACTTTCTCTCCTCCTTTCTAGAACTGTCCAGTAATCCCTCCCTATCGTCCATCCTAATCCCGGCCCACGCTCGGAACCAAGCTTCTGTGTCCACCCCCACAAATGCCACAGCAACATCAGGTGAGAGGAGATAATACACGTAGATTGTGAGGCTCCTGATCTCTGTAGTCTTATTCTGTAGTTTTATTCCAGTTTACTTGTTGGTCCAGGGCAAAGATAGAACACATAATTATATAAATTTATTATAGATCCGTGTTATTTTTATGGGCCAGATAAAACCTCGAAGTGTTGTGCCAAGTTTTGATTTTATACCTCATTTACCAGTTATAAAATTGTTAATCTGTTACTATTCTTGACCACCAGGGATGTAAATACTGGCTCTTTCCTCTGCCCTAGACCACCAGGGATGTAAATACTGGCTCTGTCCTCTGCCCTAGACCACCAGGGATTGTAAATACTGGCTCCTTCCTCTGCCCTAGACCACCAGGGATGTAAATACTGGCTCTTTCCTCTGTCCTAGACCACCAGGGATGTAAATACTGGCTCTGTCCTCTGCCCTAGACCACCAGGGATTGTAAATACTGGCTCCTTCCTCTGCCCTAGACCACCAGGGATGTAAATACTGGCTCTTTCCTCTGTCCTAGACCACCAGGGATGTAAATACTGGCTCTGTCCTCTGCCCTAGACCACCAGGGATGTAAATACTGGCTCCTTCCTCTGCCCTACATCACCAGGGATTGTAAATACTGGCTCTTTCCTCTGCCCTAGACCACCAGGGATGTAAATACTGGCTCTGTCCTCTGCCCTAGACCACCAGGAATGTAAATATTGGCTCTTTCCTCTGCCCTAGACCACCAGGGATGTAAATACTAGCTCTGTCCTCTGCCCTAGACCACCAGGAATGTAAATACTGGCTCTGTCCTCTGCCCTAGACCACCAGGGATGTAAATATTGGTTCTTTCCTCTGCCCTAGACCACCAGGGATGTAAATACTGGCTCTGTCCTCTGCCCTAGACCACCAGGGATGTAAATACTGGCTCTGTCCTCTGCCCTAGACCACCAGGGATGTAAATACTGGCTCCTTCCTCTGCCCTAGATCACCAGGGATGTAAATACTGGCTCCTTCCTCTGCCCTAGACCACCAGGGATGTAAATACTGGCTCTTTCCTCTGCCCTAGACCACCAGGGATGTAAATATTGGCTCTGCCCTAGACCACCAGGGATGTAAATATTGGTTCTTTCCTCTGCCCTAGACCACCAGGGATGTAAATACTGGCTCCTTCCTCTGCCCTAGACCACCAGGGATGTAAATACTGGCTCTTTCCTCTGCCCTAGACCACCAGGGATGTAAATATTTTCTCTTTCCTCTGCCCTAGACCACCAGGGATGTAAATACTAGCTCTGTCCTCTGCCTTAGACCACCAGGGATGTAAATATTGGCTCTTTCCTCTGCCCTAGACCACCAGGGATGTAAATATTTTCTCTTTCCTCTGCCCTAGACCACCAGGGATGTAAATACTAGCTCTGTCCTCTGCCTTAGACCACCAGGGATGTAAATATTGGCTCTTTCCTCTGCCCTAGACCACCAGGGATGTAAATACTGGCTCTTTCCTCTGCCCTAGACCACCAGGGATGTAAATACGGGCTCCTTCCTCTGCCCTAGATCACCAGGGATGTAAATACGGGCTCCTTCCTCTGCCCTAGACCACCAGGGATGTAAATATTTTCTCTTTCCTCTGCCCTAGACCACCAGGGATGTAAATACTAGCTCTGTCCTCTGCCTTAGACCACCAGGGATGTATATATTGGCTCTTTCCTCTGCCCTAGACCACCAGGGATGTAAATACTGGCTCTTTCCTCTGCCCTAGACCACCAGGGATGTAAATACGGGCTCCTTCCTCTGCCCTAGATCACCAGGGATGTAAATACGGGCTCCTTCCTCTGCCCTAGACCACCAGGGATGTAAATACTGGCTCTGTCCTCTGCCCTCTGCCCTAGACCACCAGGGATGTAAATACTGGCTCCTTCCTCTGCCCTAGACCACCAGGGATGTAAATACTGGCTCCTTCCTCTGCCCTAGACCACCAGGGATGTAAATACTGGCTCCTTCCTCTGCCCTAGACCACCAGGGATGTAAATACTGGCTCCTTCCTCTGCCCTAGACCACCAGGGATGTAAATACTGGCTCCTTCCTCTGCCCTAGACCACCAGGGATGTAAATACTGGCTCCTTCCTCTGCCCTAGACCACCAGGGATGTAAATACTGGCTCCTTCCTCTGCCCTAAACCACCAGGGATGTAAATACTGGCTCCTTCCTCTGCCCTAGACCACCAGGGATGTAAATACTGGCTCCTTCCTCTGCCCTAGACCACCAGGGATGTAAATACTGGCTCCTTCCTCTGCCCTAGACCACCAGGGATGTAAATACTGGCTCCTTCCTCTGCCCTAGACCACCAGGGATGTAAATATTGGCTCCTTACTATGCCCCAGACCACCAGGGATGTAAATACTGGCTCCTTACTATGCCCCAGACCACCAGGGATGTAAATACTGGCTCCTTCCTCTGCCCTAGACCACCAGGGATGTAAATACTGGCTCCTTACTATGCCCCAGACCACCAGGGATGGGGTATGCTTGCTTCTCCCCCCATAGTGATGGTGTCTCTTTTCTGATTGCCTCTCTGGTTTTCTTTGTAGATTCCAATGCCGGGGACCGCGGTCCGACCAACAACGCGGCCTCCGCCTCGGCCTCCAACTCCACCTGAGCCGCTCCTGGCAGCATGCGCCGCGCACGGATGAGAAAGCAAAGTAGCAGGAGGGTGGGGAGAGCGCGAGGGGGAGCTCCGACCCTGTGTCCCTGGACTCTTCCACCACACACTGGCCACATTTATCAAGAAAATATATATATACATAAACTGTAAAGGAAGCGCCATCCACGTGGATTTTAGTGGTTCAGTTTTTTATTATTATAATTATTATTATTGTTATTTAACCTTGTAAAATATCTATAAATATCGCAGGAGGTTTTTTTTTTTTTCTGTAATTTTAAATTTTTCATTTTTTTTTTTAAATCTGTCCTGAGTTTCCTTGGTGAGGGGCCCCGGGCCCCTGCCCCTCGCTGGCCCCTGCAGAGGACGAGCGCCGTCCCCTGGGGTCTCTTGTCTGTTGTTGTGGCTTTTAGTTAGTTGTACATTGTGCGGTCGGGGGGATGGGCCGGCTCCTCCCATCATCACACCGGATTGAATCTCGGAGTGCCTTATCGTACGAGACCCGTGACCGCCGCTCCGCGACCCCCCCCCCCCCCCCCCAGTGCTCTCTGACCCCCCCGTGCCCCTGGTTTGTTTTATTCTGGTTTTTATGTATTTCTGTTGCTTTTTTCCTGTTGAAGATGTTGCCAAATGTGCGGGAGGGTAATGGGTCGGACCTGTATGTAGCTGTTTATTGGCTGCTTTGCCGGCCTCTGTGATTGGTTGGTTCAAAGGAAAGGGAGGGGCTTGCTCTGTATAAAGGCCGTTATTCCCGCCCCCTTGGTGCTGCTTCCTCGGGCATTACCTCTGTTTGCTGGAGTCTTGTTACCCACATCCCGTTCCGTTCACACTTGGCAAAGAGGACAAGGGCCATTAACTGTTTCACTGCTGCGGCCGAGGGGGCGGGAACGGATCCCAGAATACAGAGGGCCGGCTATCATCCATGTGACCCTCGGGGGCCTTCATACCACTTACTCCATGGTTGTCCACCTGGTGGCGCTCTGTCCTTCCCTGTGTCTGCTTCAGGGGTTAGTCGCTCATGTCCCGGCCCCAGACCTCCCAGGGCATGTTAAGTGTTAATGAGGCCTTAGCATGCTTCACCTTCCTCTCTAGTCACAGCCAAAGCTGCAGTCCTGGGGCAGAGCATGTTTTGTGGGTAGCATGGCACATACACTAGGCATGGGGTGTCATCATAATGCAGTGCATTGTGGCAGCCAGCAGATTTATGAGTGCAGCTTTGGATGTGATTGGAGTTTTCTGTATTCTGGGGAAGGTTATAGACCCTGCACCTATCCCGTCCCATCTACACGTCCCTGCACCCCTCTCCTCCCCAGTGTTACCGATTTCCCCCACCAGCCAGGAAATGGTTTAACAGAGACAAATTTTTGTTTTCTCCCAAATTTTTGCGCTGTAGAAGTGTCCGATCCCCGATAAAAGCACATTGCATGTAACGGATAAGCGGAGGCTCCACGTCACAGTCAGTGCGGAGGGTGGGGGTGGTAGGTGGCGCTCAGACTGGGCCGTCCCTCTCTGTGACAATTTCTATTTTTTTATTTTTTTTGTCGCAAGCAAATAATAATTTTTTTTTTTTTTTTTAATGAAGTCTTATGTGATGTGGGTGGGGCCATGAGTGAACGCAGCGCACCCTTGCAGATGCACCCCATCACCTTGGAGGGAGCGAAAATCTCTAGAGGGAGTCAAGATGTGAGCTGGGATGCGAGAGCTAGCGCAGTCTGAGGTTGTGGCCTGGGAGGGATGGGCCTAAGACACCAGAGCTAACGCACTCTGGGGGGTATAGCCTGGGGTGTGAAAGCTAAATTTCTCTGGGCATGTGGCCTGTGGGGGATGGGCCTGCTGGAACGCAAAAGCTAATGCTCTCTGGGGGTGTGGCTTGTGGGCATGGGCCTGCTGGGAATTGAGAGCTGACATGCTCTGGGGGCATGGCTTGTGGGTGATGGGCCTGCTGGGATGTGAGAGCTGACATGCTCTGGGGGCATGGCCTATGGAGGATGGCCCTGCTGGGACGCAAAGCTAATGCTCTCTGGGGGCATGGCTTGTGGGTGATGGGCCTGCTGGGAATTGAGAGCTGACATGCTCTGGGGGCATGGCTTGTGGGTGATGGGCCTGCTGGGATGTGAGAGCTGACATGCTCTGGGGGTGTGACTTGTGGGTAATGGGCCTGCTGGGATGTGACTGCTGACATGCTCTGGGGGCGTGGCCTATGGGGGATGGGCCTGCTGGGATGTGAGAGCTGACATGCTCTGGGGGTGTGGCCTGTGGGGGATGGGCATGCTGGGACATGAGACCTAACGTACTCTGGGGGCGTGGCCTGCAGATGTTATTCTTCTCCATTCATTATATAAAATATATATATATTTTTGCTTAGCCTGTAATATCGCTTGAACGATGGACGATTTGGCAACAAACTTGGAATCGGCCTGGAAGAGTTTGTCGGGATCCGTGGAGACACAAATAAAAAATTCTAAAAGAAAAATAAATGAATACAAGGGAAATAAAACCTGGCGGCTCCTGTGAGATCACGGTCAGAGATGATGATTACTACTTGAAGGCCTTTGTGACTGACGACGAGAGGTTGTGTATTGTGGCTCCGCCCCGGGCGCCGTCACCTCCCATTATATATAAAGTTTTTTTATTATGTCAGTTCTGTCGCCGCCTCTGCCGCCCCCTCCCCCCTTCCTTCCCTCTTTGTAAATACATTTTGTTCTGTGTGACACAATTCCGGATAATAGTTACAAGGTATCTCTGTAATTTGCATTAAATAAAAAAAGAAAACGTAGGTTTAGTCTGGAAATAAAAAAAAAAAATCAAAAATATTTAAAAGAAATAAGAAGTCCCAGGAGTCAATGCTTGTGGGGTATGTCTGTGTGGGGGTGTGAGGCGGAAGTGGTGGTCAGGACATCAATTATTAAGGCCCCAAGAAACAAACGAACGGAGTGAGCACAGAGCAGGGGACAGAAGTCTCAGCAGGATAGTAATATATAAGAATTCTTTATATAGCGCACACAGATTTCGCAGCGCTGCACAAAGCATGACCAATTGGTGCCTGTCCCCATGGGGCTCGCAATCTAAACAACCTAGCAGTATGTATTGGAGTGTGGGAGGAAACCGGAGAACCCGGAGGAAACACTCGCAAACAGAGTTCAGCAGGCACAGGAATCCTTGCATCTTATTTCAATTTGATGCTAATATTCTGGTCCCCTGCTCAGTCCTCAGGATCTGACCAGTACAAAGGGCCGTTTACATGGATGTTCCCGGTTACTTCATAAATTATGCTGCTACAGATAAATCAGTATAGGGCCTGGACTGTGAGGTAACGGAGGAGCGTCCATCAGTATAGGGCCTGGACTGTGAGGTAACGGAGGAGCGTCCATCAGTATAAGGCCTGGACTGTGAGGTAACGGAGGAGCGTCCATCAGTATAGGGCCTGGACTGTGAGGTAACGGGGGGACGTCCATCAGTATAGGGCCTGGACTGTGAGGTAACGGAGGAGCGTCCATCAGTATAGGGCCTGGACTGTGAGGTAACGGGGGGCGTCCATCAGTATAGAGCCTGGACTGTGAGGTAATGGAGGAGCGTCCATCAGTATAGGGCCTGGACTGTGAAGTAATGGATGACTGTCCATCAGTATAAGGCCTGGACTGTGAGGTAACGGGGGGCGTCCATCAGTATAGAGCCTGGACTGTGAGGTAATGGAGGAGAGTCCATCAGTATAAGGCCTGGACTGTGAGGTAACGGGGGAGCGTCCATCAGTATAGGGCCTGGACTGTGAAGTAACGGAGGAGAGTCCATCAGTATAAGGCCTGGACTGTGAGGTAACGGAGGAGCGTCCATCAGTATAGGGCCTGGACTGTGAGGTAATGGATGACTGTCCATCAGTATAGGGCCTGGACTGTGAGGTAACGGAGGACGTCTATCAGTATAGGGCCTGGACTGTGAGGTAACGGGGGAGCGTCCATCATTATAGGGCCTGGACTGTGAGGTAACGGAGGAGCGTCCATCAGTATAAGGCCTGGACTGTGAGGTAACGGAGGAGCGTCCATCAGTATAGGGCCTGGACTGTGAGGTAACGGGGGAGCGTCCATCAGTATAGGGCCTGGACTGTGAGGTAACGGGGGGACGTCCATCAGTATAGGGCCTGGACTGTGAGGTAACGGAGGAGCGTCCATCAGTATAGGTCCTCGACTGTGAGGTAACGGAGGACGTCCATCAGTATAGGGCCTGGACTGTGAGGTAACGGAGGACGTCCATCAGTATAGGGCCTGGACTGTGAGGTAACGGAGGACGTCCATCAGTATAAGGCCTGGACTGTGAGGTAACAGGGAGCGTCCATCAGTATAGGGCCTGGACTGTGAGGTAACGAGGGGCGTCCATCAGTATAGGGCCTGGACTGTGAGGTAACGGGGGGACGTCCATCAGTATATGGCCTGGACTGTGAGGTAACGGAGGAGCGTCCATCAGTATAGGGCCTGGACTGTGAGGTAACGGGGGAGTGTCCATCAGTATAGGGCCTGGAATATGAGGTAACGGAGGACGTCCATCAGTATAGGGCCTGGACTGTGAGGTAATGGATGACTGTCCATCAGTATAAGGCCTGGACTGTGAGGTAACGGAGGAGCGTCCATCAGTATAGGGCCTGGACTGTGAGGTAACGGGGGGACGTCCATCAGTATATGGCCTGGACTGTGAGGTAACGGAGGAGCGTCCATCAGTATAGGGCCTGGACTGTGAGGTAACGGGGGAGTGTCCATCAGTATAGGGCCTGGACTGTGAGGTAATGGATGACTGTCCATCAGTATAAGGCCTGGACTGTGAGGTAACGGAGGACGTCCATCAGTATAGGGCCTGGACTGTGAGGTAACGGGGGGCGTCCATCAGTATAGGGTCTGGACTGTGAGGTAACGGAGGGCGTCCATCAGTATAAGGCCTGGACTGTGAGGTAACGGGGGGCGTCCATCAGTATAGAGCCTGGACTGTGAGGTAATGGAGGAGTGTCCATCAGTATAAGGCCTGGACTGTGAGGTAACGGAGGAGCGTCCATCAGTATAGGGCCTGGACTGTAAGGTAATGGATGACTGTCCATCAGTATAGGGCCTGGACTGTGAGGTAACGGAGGACGTCTATCAGTATAGGGCCTGGACTGTGAGGTAACGGGGGAGTGTCCATCAGTAAAGGGCCTGGACTGTGAGGTAACGGAGGATATCCATCAGTATAAGGCCTGGACTGTGAGGTAACGGAGGAGCGTCCATCATTATAGGGCCTGGACTGTGAGGTAACGGAGGAGCGTCCATCAGTATAAGGCCTGGACTGTGAGGTAACGGAGGAGCGTCCATCAGTATAGGGCCTGGACTGTGAGGTAATGGAGGACCGTCCATCAGTATAGGGCCTGGACTGTGAGGTAATGGAGGAGCATCCATCAGTATAGGGCCTGGACTGTGAGGTAACGGAGGAGCGTCCATCAGTATAGGTCCTCGACTGTGAGGTAACGGAGGACGTCCATCAGTATAGGGCCTGGACTGTGAGGTAACGGAGGACGTCCATCAGTATAGGGCCTGGACTGTGAGGTAACGGGGGAGCGTCCATCAGTATAAGGCCTGGACTGTGAGGTAACGGGGGAGCGTCCATCAGTATAAGGCCTGGACTGTGAGGTAACGGAGGAGCGTCAATCAGTATGGGGCCTGGATTGTGAGGTAACGGGGGAGTGTCCATCAGTATGGGGCCTGGACTGTGAGGTAACGGGGGAGCGTCCATCAGTATAGGGCCTGGACTGTGAGGTAACGGAGGAGCGTCCATCAGTATAAGGTCTGGACTGTGAGGTACCGGGGGAGCGTCCATCAGTATAGGGCCTGGACTGTGAGGTAACGGGGGAGCGTCCATCAGTATTTGCCTGGACTGTGAGGTAACGGTGGAGTGTCCATCAGTATAAGGCCTGGACTGTGAGGTAACGGAGGAGCGTCCATCAGTATAGGGCCTGGACTGTGAGGTACCGGGGGAGCGTCCATCAGTATAGGGCATGGACTGTGAGGTAACGGAGGAGCGTCCATCAGTATAGGGCCTGGACTGTGAGGTAATGGAGGACCGTCCATCAGTATAGGGCCTGGACTGTGAGGTAACGGAGGAGCGTCCATCAGTATAGGGGCTGGACTGTGAGGTAACGGAGGAGTGTCCATCAGTATAGGTCCTGGACTTTGAGGTAACAGGGGAGCGTCCATCAGTATAGGGCCTGGACTGTGAGGTAACGGAGGAGCGTCCATCAGTATAGGGCCTGGACTGTGAGCTAACGGAGGAGCATCCATCAGTATAGGGCCTGGACTGTGAGGTAACGGAGGAGCGTCCATCAGTATAAGGCCTGGACTGTGAGGTAACGGAGGACGTCCATCAGTATAGGGCCAGAACTGTGAGGTAACGGGGGGCGTCCATCAGTATAGGTCCTGGACTGTGAGGTAACGGAGGAGCGTCCATCAGTATAGGGCCTTGACTGTGAGATAACGGGGGAGCGTCCATCAGTATAGGGCCTGGACTGTGAGATAACGGGGGAGCGTCCATCAGTATAGGGACTGGACTGTGAGGTAACGGAGGACGTCCATCAGTATAGGGCCTGGACTGTGAGGTAACGGAGGAGCGTCCATCAGTATTGGGCCTAGACTGTGAGGTAACGGAGGACGTCCATCAGTATAGGGCCTGGACTGTGGGGTAACGGGGGAGCGTCCATCAGTATAGGGCCTGGACTGTGAGGTAACGGAGGAGCGTCCATCAGTATAGGGCCTGGACTGTGAGGTAACGGAGGACGTCCACCAGTATAGAGCCTGGACTGTGCGGTAACGGGGGATCGTCCATCAGTATAGGGCCTGGACTGTGAGCTAACGGGGGAGCGTCCATCAGTATAGGGCCTGGACTGTGAGCTAACGGGGGAGCGTCCATCAGTATAGGGCCTGGACTATGAGGTAACGAAGGACGTCCATCAGTATAGGGCCTGGACTGTGAGGTAACGGAGGACGTCCATCAGTATAGGGCCTGGACTGTGAGGTAACGGGGGAGCGTCCATCAGTATAGGGCCTGGACTGCGAGGTAACGGAGGAGCGTCCATCAGTATAGGGCCTGGACTGTGAGGTAACGGAGGAGCATCCATCAGTATAGGTCCTGGACTGTGAGGTAACGGGGGAGCGTCCATCAGTATAGGGCCTGGACTTTGAGGTAACAGGGGAGCGTCCATCAGTATAGGGCCTGGACTGTGAGGTAACGGAGGAGCGTCCATCAGTATAGGGCCTGGACTGTGAGGTAACGGAGGAGCGTCCATCAGTATAGGGCCTGGACTGTGAGGTAACGGAGGACGTCCATCAGTATAGGAACTGGACTGTGAGGTAACGGGGGGCGTCCATCAGTATAGGTCCTGGACTGTGAGGTAACAGAGGAGCGTCCATCAGTATAGGGCCTGGACTGTAAGGTAACGGGGGGGCGTCCATCAGTATAAGGCCTGGACTGTGAGATAACGGGGGAGCGTCCATCAGTATAGGGCCTGGTCTGTGAGGTAACGGAGGAGCGTCCATCAGTATAGGGCCTGGACTGTGAGGTAACGGGGGGCGTCCATCAGTATAGGGCCTTGACTGTGAGATAACGGGGGAGCGTCCATCAGTATAGGGCCTTGACTGTGAGATAACGGGGGAGCGTCCATCAGTATAGGGCCTGGACTGTGAGATAACGGGGGAGCGTCCATCAGTATAGGGACTGGACTGTGAGGTAACGGAGGACGTCCATCAGTATAGGGCCTGGACTGTGAGGTAACGGAGGAGCGTCCATCAGTATTGGGCCTGGACTGTGAGGTAACGGAGGACGTCCATCAGTATAGGGCCTGGACTGTGGGGTAACGGGGGAGCGTCCATCAGTATAGGGCCTGGACTGTGAGCTAACGGAGGAGCGTCCATCAGTATAGGGCCTGGACTGTGAGGTAACGGAGGACGTCCATCAGTATAGGGCCTGGACTGTGAGGTAACGGGGGAGCGTCCATCAGTATAGGGCCTGGACTGTGAGCTAACGGGGGAGCGTCCATCAGTATAGGGCCTGGACTATGAGGTAACGGAGGACGTCCATCAGTATAGGGCCTGGACTGTGAGGTAACGGGGGGACGTCCATCAGTATATGGCCTGGACTGTGAGGTAACAGAGGAGCGTCCATCAGTATAGGGCCTGGACTGTGAGGTAACGGAGGAGTGTCCATCAGTATAAGGCCTGGACTGTGAGGTAACGGAGGACGTCTATCAGTATAGGGCCTGGACTGTGAGGTAACGGAGGACGTCTATCAGTATAGGGCCTGGACTGTGAGGTAATGGAGGAGCGTCCATCAGTATAGGTCCTGGACTGTGAGGTAATGGATGACTGTCCATCAGTATAAGGCCTGGACTGTGAGGTAACGGAGGACGTCCATCAGTATAGGGCCTGGACTGTGAGGTAACGGGGGGACGTCCATCAGTATAGGGCCTGGACTGTGAGGTAATGGATGACTGTCCATCAGTATAGGGCCTGGACTGTGAGGTAACGGAGGACGTCTATCAGTATAGGGCCTGGACTGTGAGATAACAGGGGAGTGTCCATCAGTATAGGGCCTGGACTGTGAGGTAACGGAGGAGTGTCCATCAGTATAGGGCCTGGACTGTGAGGTAACGGAGGAGCGTCCATCAGTATAAGGCCTGGACTGTGAGGTAACGGAGGAGCGTCCATCAGTATAGGGCCTGGACTGTTAGGTAACGGAGGAGTGTCCATCAGTATAAGGCCTGGACTGTGAGGTAATGGAGGAGCATCCATCAGTATAGGGCCTGGACTGTGAGGTAACGGAGGAGCGTCCATCAGTATAAGGCCTGGACTGTGAGGTAACGGAGGACGTCCATCAGTATAGGGCCTGGACTGTGAGGTAACGGAGGACGTCCATCAGTATAAGGCCTGGACTGTGAGGTAACGGAGGAGCGTCCATCAGTATGGGGCCTGGATTGTGAGGTAACGGGGGAGTGTCCATCAGTATAGGGCCTGGACTGTGAGGTAACGGGGGAGCGTCCATCAGTATAGGGCCTGGACTGTGAGGTAACGGAGGAGCGTCCATCAGTATAGGGCCTGGACTGTGAGGTAACGGAGGAGCGTCCATCAGTATAGGGCCTGGACTGTGAGGTAACGGAGGAGTGTCCATCAGTATAAGGCCTGGACTGTGAGGTACTGGGGGAGCGTCCATCAGTATAGGGCATGGACTGTGAGATAACGGGGGAGCGTCCATCAGTATAGGGACTGGACTGTGAGGTAACGGAGGACGTCCATCAGTATAGGGCCTGGACTGTGAGGTAACGGAGGAGCGTCCATCAGTATTGGGCCTGGACTGTGAGGTAACGGAGGACGTCCATCAGTATAGGGCCTGGACTGTGGGGTAACGGGGGAGCGTCCATCAGTATAGGGCCTGGACTGTGAGCTAACGGAGGAGCGTCCATCAGTATAGGGCCTGGACTGTGAGGTAACGGAGGACGTCCATCAGTATAGGGCCTGGACTGTGAGCTAACGGAGGAGCGTCCATCAGTATAGGGCCTGGACTGTGAGGTAACGGAGGACGTCCATCAGTATAGGGCCTGGACTGTGCGGTAACAGGGGATCGTCCATCAGTATAGGGCCTGGACTGTGAGCTAACGGGGGAGCGTCCATCAGTATAGGGCCTGGACTGTGAGCTAACGGGGGAGCGTCCATCAGTATAGGGCCTGGACTATGAGGTAACGGAGGACGTCCATCAGTATAGGGCCTGGACTGTGAGGTAACGGGGGGACGTCCATCAGTATATGGCCTGGACTGTGAGGTAACGGAGGAGCGTCCATCAGTATAGGGCCTGGACTGTGAGGTAACGGAGGAGTGTCCATCAGTATAAGGCCTGGACTGTGAGGTAACGGAGGACGTCTATCAGTATAGGGCCTGGACTGTGAGGTAACGGAGGACGTCTATCAATATAGGGCCTGGACTGTGAGGTAATGGAGGAGCGTCCATCAGTATAGGTCCTGGACTGTGAGGTAACAGGGAGCGTCCATCAGTATAGGGCCTGGACTGTGAGGTAACGGAGGACGTCTATCAGTATAGGGCCTGGACTGTGAGGTAACGGGGGAGTGTCCATCAGTATAGGGCCTGGACTGTGAGGTAATGGATGACTGTCCATCAGTATAAGGCCTGGACTGTGAGGTAACGGAGGACGTCCATCAGTATAGGGCCTGGACTGTGAGGTAACGGGGGGACGTCCATCAGTATAGGGCCTGGACTGTGAGGTAACGGAGGAGCGTCCATCAGTATAGGGCCTGGACTGTGAGGTAACGGAGGAGTGTCCATCAGTATAGGGCCTGGACTGTGAGGTAACAGAGGAGCGTCCATCAGTATAAGGCCTGGACTGTGAGGTAACGGAGGAGCGTCCATCAGTATAGGGCCTGGACTGTTAGGTAACGGAGGAGTGTCCATCAGTATAAGGCCTGGACTGTGAGGTAATGGAGGAGCATCCATCAGTATAGGGCCTGGACTGTGAGGTAACGGAGGAGCGTCCATCAGTATAGGTCCTGGACTGTGAGGTAACGGAGGACGTCCATCAGTATAGGGCCTGGACTGTGAGGTAACGGAGGACGTCCATCAGTATAAGGCCTGGACTGTGAGGTAACGGAGGAGCGTCCATCAGTATGGGGCCTGGATTGTGAGGTAACGGGGGAGTGTCCATCAGTATGGGGCCTGGACTGTGAGGTAACGGGGGAGCGTCCATCAGTATAGGGCCTGGACTGTGAGCTAATGGAGGAGCGTCCATCAGTATAGGGCCTGGACTGTGAGGTAACGGAGGAGCGTCCATCAGTATAGGGCCTGGACTGTGAGGTAACGGAGGAGTGTCCATCAGTATAAGGCCTGGACTGTGAGGTACTGGGGGAGCGTCCATCAGTATAGGGCATGGACTGTGAGGTAACGGAGGAGCGTCCATCAGTATAGGGCCTGGACTGTGAGGTAATGGAGGACCGTCCATCAGTATAGGGCCTGGACTGTGAGGTAACGGAGGAGCGTCCATCAGTATAGGGGCTGGACTGTGAGGTAACGGAGGAGTGTCCATCAGTATAGGTCCTGGACTGTGAGGTAACGGAGGAGCGTCCATCAGTATAGGGCCTGGACTGTGAGGTAACGGTGGAGCGTCCATCAGTATAGGACCTGGACTGTGAGGTAACGGAGGAGCATCCATCAGTATAGGGCCTGGACTGTGAGGTAACGGAGGAGCGTCCATCAGTATAGGGCCTGGACTGTGAGGTAACTGAGGACGTCCATCAGTATAGGGCCTGGACTGTGAGGAAACGGAGGAGCGTCCATCAGTATAGGGCCAGGACTGTGAGGTAACGGGGGGTGTCCATCAGTATAGGTCCTGGACTGTGAGGTAACGGAGGAGCGTCCATCAGTATAGGGCCTGGACTGTGAGGTAACGGGGGGGCGTCCATCAGTATAAGGCCTGGACTGTGAGGTAACGGAGGAGCGTCCATCAGTATAGGGCCTGGACTGTGAGGTAACGGGGGGGCGTCCATCAGTATAAGGCCTGGACTGTGAGGTTACAGAGGAGTGTCCATCAGTATAGGGCCTGGACTGTGAGATAACGGGGGAGCGTCCATCAGTATAGGGCCTGGTCTGTGAGGTAACGGAGGAGCGTCCATCAGTATAGGGCCTGGACTATGAGGTAACGGGGGGCGTCCATCAGTATAGGGCCTTGACTGTGAGATAACGGGGGAGCGTCCATCAGTATAGGGCCTTGACTGTGAGATAACGGGGGAGCGTCCATCAGTATAGGGCCTGGACTGTGAGATAACGGGGGAGCGTCCATCAGTATAGGGACTGGACTGTGAGGTAACGGAGGACGTCCATCAGTATAGGGCCTGGACTGTGAGGTAACGGAGGAGCGTCCATCAGTATTGGGCCTAGACTGTGAGGTAACGGAGGACGTCCATCAGTATAGGGCCTGGACTGTGGGGTAACGGGGGAGCGTCCATCAGTATAGGGCCTGGACTGTGAGCTAACGGAGGAGCGTCCATCAGTATAGGGCCTGGACTGTGAGGTAACGGAGGACGTCCATCAGTATAGAGCCTGGACTGTGCGGTAACAGGGGATCGTCCATCAGTATAGGGCCTGGACTGTGAGCTAACGGGGGAGCGTCCATCAGTATAGGGCCTCAACTGTGAGCTAACGGGGGAGCGTCCATCAGTATAGGGCCTGGACTATGAGGTAACGGAGGACGTCCATCAGTATAGGGCCTGGACTGTGAGGTAACGGAGGACGTCCATCAGTATAGGGCCTGGACTGTGAGGTAACGGGGGAGCGTCCATCATTATAGGGCCTGGACTGTGAGGTAACGGTGGAGCGTCCATCAGTATAGGTCCTGGACTGTGAGGTAACGGGGGAGCGTCCATCAGTATAGGTCCTGGACTGTGAGGTAACGGAGGAGCGTCCATCAGTATAGGGCCTGGACTTTGAGGTAACAGGGAAGCGTCCATCAGTATAGGGCCTGGACTGTGAGGAAACAGAGGAGCGTCCATCAGTATAGGGCCTGGACTGTGAGGAAACAGAGGAGCGTCCATCAGTATAGGGCCTGGACTGTGAGGTAACGGAGGAGCGTCCATCAGTATAGGGCCTGGACTGTGAGGTAACGGAGGACGTCCATCAGTATAGGAACTGGACTGTGAGGTAACGGGGGGCGTCCATCAGTATAGGTCCTGGACTGTGAGGTAACGGAGGAGCGTCCATCAGTATAGGGCCTGGACTGTGAGGTAACGGGGGGGCGTCCATCAGTATAAGGCCTGGACTGTGAGATAACGGGGGAGCGTCCATCAGTATAGGGCCTGGTCTGTGAGGTAACGGAGGAGCGTCCATCAGTAAGGGCCTGGACTGTGAGGTAACGGGGGGCGTCCATCAGTATAGGGCCTGGACTGTGAGGTAACGGGGGAGCGTCCATCAGTATAGGGCCTGGACTGTGAGGTAACGGGGGAGCGTCCATCAGTATAGGGCCTGGACTGTGAGCTAACGTGGGAGCGTCCATCAGTATAGGGCCTGGACTGTGAGGTAACGGAGGACGTCCATCAGTATAGGTCCTGGACTGTGAGGTAACGGGGGAGCGTCCATCAGTATAGGTCCTGGACTGTGAGGTAACGGGGGAGCGTCCATCAGTATAGGGCCTGGACTGTGAGGTAACGGTGGAGCGTCCATCAGTATAAGGCCTGGACTGTGAGGTAACGGGGGAGCGTCCATCAGTATAGGGCCTGGACTGTGAGATAACGGGGGAGCGTCCATCAGTATAGGGCCTGGACTGTGAGATAACGGGGGAGCGTCCATCAGTATAGGTCCTGGACTGTGAGGTAACGGAGGAGCGTCCATCAGTATAGGGGCTGGACTGTGAGGTAACGGAGGAGTGTCCATCAGTATAGGTCCTGGACTGTGAGGTAACGGAGGAGCGTCCATCAGTATAGGGCCTGGACTGTGAGGTAACGGTGGAGCGTCCATCAGTATAGGACCTGGACTGTGAGGTAACGGAGGAGCATCCATCAGTATAGGGCCTGGACTGTGAGGTAACGGAGGAGCGTCCATCAGTATAGGGCCTGGACTGTGAGGTAACTGAGGACGTCCATCAGTATAGGGCCTGGACTGTGAGGTAACGGAGGAGCGTCCATCAGTATAGGGCCAGGACTGTGAGGTAACGGGGGGTGTCCATCAGTATAGGTCCTGGACTGTGAGGTAACGGAGGAGCGTCCATCAGTATAGGGCCTGGACTGTGAGGTAACGGGGGGCGTCCATCAGTATAAGGCCTGGACTGTGAGGTAACGGAGGAGCGTCCATCAGTATAGGGCCTGGACTGTGAGGTAACGGGGGGGCGTCCATCAGTATAAGGCCTGGACTGTGAGGTTACAGAGGAGTGTCCATCAGTATAGGGCCTGGACTGTGAGATAACGGGGGAGCGTCCATCAGTATAGGGCCTGGTCTGTGAGGTAACGGAGTAGCGTCCATCAGTATAGGGCCTGGACTATGAGGTAACGGGGGGCGTCCATCAGTATAGGGCCTTGACTGTGAGATAACGGGGGAGCGTCCATCAGTATAGGGCCTTGACTGTGAGATAACGGGGGAGCGTCCATCAGTATAGGGCCTGGACTGTGAGATAACGGGGGAGCGTCCATCAGTATAGGGACTGGACTGTGAGGTAACGGAGGACGTCCATCAGTATAGGGCCTGGACTGTGAGGTAACGGAGGAGCGTCCATCAGTATTGGGCCTAGACTGTGAGGTAACGGAGGACGTCCATCAGTATAGGGCCTGGACTTTGAGGTAACGGGGGAGCGTCCATCAGTATAGGGCCTCAACTGTGAGCTAACGGGGGAGCGTCCATCAGTATAGGGCCTGGACTATGAGGTAACGGAGGACGTCCATCAGTATTGGGCCTGGACTGTGAGGTAACGGAGGACGTCCATCAGTATAGGGCCTGGACTGTGAGGTAACGGGGGAGCGTCCATCATTATAGGGCCTGGACTGTGAGGTAACGGTGGAGCGTCCATCAGTATAGGTCCTGGACTGTGAGGTAACGGGGGAGCGTCCATCAGTATAGGTCCTGGACTGTGAGGTAACGGAGGAGCGTCCATCAGTATAGGGCCTGGACTTTGAGGTAACAGGGAAGCGTCCATCAGTATAGGGCCTGGACTGTGAGGTAACAGAGGAGCGTCCATCAGTATAGGGCCTGGACTGTGAGGTAACGGAGGAGCGTCCATCAGTATAGGGCCTGGACTGTGAGGTAACGGGGGGGCGTCCATCAGTATAAGGCCTGGACTGTGAGATAACGGGGGAGCGTCCATCAGTATAGGGCCTGGTCTGTGAGGTAACGGAGGAGCGTCCATCAGTATAGGGCCTGGACTGTGAGGTAACGGGGGGCGTCCATCAGTATAGGGCCTTGACTGTGAGATAACGGGGGAGCGTCCATCTGTATAGGGCCTGGACTGTGAGGTAACGGGGGAGCGTCCATCAGTATAGGGCCTGGACTGTGAGCTAACGTGGGAGCGTCCATCAGTATAGGGCCTGGACTGTGAGGTAACGGAGGACGTCCATCAGTATAGGTCCTGGACTGTGAGGTAACGGGGGAGCGTCCATCAGTATAGGTCCTGGACTGTGAGGTAACGGGGGAGCGTCCATCAGTATAGGGCCTGGACTGTGAGGTAACGGTGGAGCGTCCATCAGTATAAGGCCTGGACTGTGAGGTAACGGGGGAGCGTCCATCAGTATAGGGCCTGGACTGTGAGATAACGGGGGAGCGTCCATCAGTATAGGGCCTGGACTGTGAGATAACGGGGGAGCGTCCATCAGTATAGGTCCTGGACTGTGAGATAACGGGGGAGCGTCCATCAGTATAGGGCCTGGACTGTGAGATAACGGGGGAGCGTCCATCAGTATAGGGCCTGGACTGTGAGGTAACGGAGGACGTCCATCAGTATAGGGCCTGGACTGTGAGGTAACGGAGGAGCGTCCATCAGTATAGGGCCAGGACTGTGGGGTAACGGAGGACGTCCATCAGTATAGGACCAGGACTGTGAGGGAAAGGAGGACGTCCATCAGTATAGGGCCTGGACTGTGAGGTAACGGGGGAGCGTCCATCAGTATAGGGCCTGGACTGTGAGGTAACGGGGGAGCGTCCATCAGTATAAGGCCTGCACTGTGAGGTAACGGAGGACTTCCATCAGTATAGAGCCTGGACTGTGAGGTAACGGAGGAGTGTCCATGAGTATAGGGCCTGGACTGTGAAGTAACGGAGGAGTGTCCTTCAGAATAGGACCTGGACTGTGAGGTAACGGAGGACGTCCATCAGTATAGAGCCTGGACTGTGAGGTAACGGAGGACGTCCATCAGTATAGAGCCTGGACTGTGAGGTAACGGGGGAGCGTCCATCAGTATAGGGCCTGGACTGTGAGGTAACGGAGGACGTCCATCAGTATAGAGCCTGGACTGTGAGGTAACGGGGGAGCGTCCATCAGTATAGGTCCTGGACTGTGAGGTAACGGGGGAGCGTCCATCAGTATAGGGCCTGGACTGTGAGGTAACAGGGAGCGTCCATCAGTATAAGGCCTGGACTGTGAGGTAACGGAGGACTTCCATCAGTATAGGGCCTGGACTGTGAGGTAACGGAGGAGCGTCCATCAGTTTAGGGCCTGGACTGTGAGGTAACGGGGGAGCGTCCATCAGTATAGGGCCTGGACTGTGAGGTAACGGGGGAGCGTCCATCAGTATAAGGCCTGGACTGTGAGGTAACGGAGGACGTCCATCAGTATAGGGCCTGGACTGTGAGGTAACGGGGGAGCGTCCATCAGTATAAGGCCTTGACTGTGAGGTAACGGAGGAGCGTCCATCAGTATAGGGCCTGGACTGTGAGGTAACGGAGGACGTCCATCAGTATAGAGCCTGGACTGTGCGGTAACAGGGGATCGTCCATCAGTATAGGGCCTGGACTGTGAGGTAACGGGGGAGCGTCCATCAGTATAAGGCCTGGACTGTGAGGTAACGGGGGAGCGTCCATCAGGATAGAGCCTGGACGGTGAGGTAACGGGGAAGCGTCCATCAGTATAGGGCCTGGACTGTGAGGTAACGGAGGAGCGTCCATCAGTATAGGGCCTGGACTGTGAGGTAACGGGGGAGCGTCCATCAGTATAGGGCCTGGACTGTGAGGTAACGGGGGAGCGTCCATCAGTATAGGGCCTGGACTGTGAGGTAACGGGGGAGCGTCCATCAGTATAGGGCCTGGACTGTGAGGTTACAGAAGAGTGTCCATCAGTATAGGGCCTGGACTGTGAGGTAACGGAGGAGCGTCCATCAGTATAGGGGCTGGACTGTGAGGTAACGGAGGAGTGTCCATCAGTATAGGGCCTGGACTGTGAGGTTACAGAAGAGTGTCCATCAGTATAGGGCCTGGACTGTGAGGTAACGGAGGAGCGTCCATCAGTATAGGGGCTGGACTGTGAGGTAACGGAGGAGTGTCCATCAGTATAGGTCCTGAACTGTGAGGTAACGGAGGAGCGTCCATCAGTATAGGGCCTGGACTGTGAGGTAACGGTGGAGCGTCCATCAGTATAGGACCTGGACTGTGAGGTAACGGAGGAGCGTCCATCAGTATAGGGCCTGGACTGTGAGGTAACGGGGGGCGTCCATCAGTATAGGTCCTGGACTGTGAGGTAACGGAGGAGCGTCCATCAGTATAGGGCCTGGACTGTGAGGTAACGGGGGGGGGGGGGGGGGGGCGTCCATCAGTATAAGGCCTGGACTGTGAGATAACGGGGGAGCGTCCATCAGTATAGGGCCTGGACTGTGAGGTAACGGAGGAGCGTCCATCAGTATAGGGCCTGGACTGTGAGGTAACGGGGGAGCGTCCATCAGTATAGGGCCTGGACTGTGAGATAACGGGGGAGCGTCCATCAGTATAGGGCCTGGACTGTGAGATAACGGGGGAGCGTCCATCAGTATAGGGCCTGGACTGTGAGGTAACGGAGGAGCGTCCATCAGTATAAGGCCTGGACTGTGAGGTAACGGGGGAGCGTCCATCAGTATAGGGCCTGGACTGTGAGATAACGGGGGAGCGTCCATCAGTATAGGGCCTGGACTGTGAGATAACGGGGGAGCGTCCATCAGTATAGGTCCTGGACTGTGAGGTAACGGAGGAGCGTCCATCAGTATAGGGGCTGGACTGTGAGGTAACGGAGGAGTGTCCATCAGTATAGGTCCTGGACTGTGAGGTAACGGAGGAGCGTCCATCAGTATAGGGCCTGGACTGTGAGGTAACGGTGGAGCGTCCATCAGTATAGGACCTGGACTGTGAGGTAACGGAGGAGCATCCATCAGTATAGGGCCTGGACTGTGAGGTAACGGAGGAGCGTCCATCAGTATAGGGCCTGGACTGTGAGGTAACTGAGGACGTCCATCAGTATAGGGCCTGGACTGTGAGGTAACGGAGGAGCGTCCATCAGTATAGGGCCAGGACTGTGAGGTAACGGGGGGTGTCCATCAGTATAGGTCCTGGACTGTGAGGTAACGGAGGAGCGTCCATCAGTATAGGGCCTGGACTGTGAGGTAACGGGGGGCGTCCATCAGTATAAGGCCTGGACTGTGAGGTAACGGAGGAGCGTCCATCAGTATAGGGCCTGGACTGTGAGGTAACGGGGGGGCGTCCATCAGTATAAGGCCTGGACTGTGAGGTTACAGAGGAGTGTCCATCAGTATAGGGCCTGGACTGTGAGATAACGGGGGAGCGTCCATCAGTATAGGGCCTGGTCTGTGAGGTAACGGAGTAGCGTCCATCAGTATAGGGCCTGGACTATGAGGTAACGGGGGGCGTCCATCAGTATAGGGCCTTGACTGTGAGATAACGGGGGAGCGTCCATCAGTATAGGGCCTTGACTGTGAGATAACGGGGGAGCGTCCATCAGTATAGGGCCTGGACTGTGAGATAACGGGGGAGCGTCCATCAGTATAGGGACTGGACTGTGAGGTAACGGAGGACGTCCATCAGTATAGGGCCTGGACTGTGAGGTAACGGAGGAGCGTCCATCAGTATTGGGCCTAGACTGTGAGGTAACGGAGGACGTCCATCAGTATAGGGCCTGGACTTTGAGGTAACGGGGGAGCGTCCATCAGTATAGGGCCTCAACTGTGAGCTAACGGGGGAGCGTCCATCAGTATAGGGCCTGGACTATGAGGTAACGGAGGACGTCCATCAGTATTGGGCCTGGACTGTGAGGTAACGGAGGACGTCCATCAGTATAGGGCCTGGACTGTGAGGTAACGGGGGAGCGTCCATCATTATAGGGCCTGGACTGTGAGGTAACGGTGGAGCGTCCATCAGTATAGGTCCTGGACTGTGAGGTAACGGGGGAGCGTCCATCAGTATAGGTCCTGGACTGTGAGGTAACGGAGGAGCGTCCATCAGTATAGGGCCTGGACTTTGAGGTAACAGGGAAGCGTCCATCAGTATAGGGCCTGGACTGTGAGGTAACAGAGGAGCGTCCATCAGTATAGGGCCTGGACTGTGAGGTAACGGAGGAGCGTCCATCAGTATAGGGCCTGGACTGTGAGGTAACGGGGGGGCGTCCATCAGTATAAGGCCTGGACTGTGAGATAACGGGGGAGCGTCCATCAGTATAGGGCCTGGTCTGTGAGGTAACGGAGGAGCGTCCATCAGTATAGGGCCTGGACTGTGAGGTAACGGGGGGCGTCCATCAGTATAGGGCCTTGACTGTGAGATAACGGGGGAGCGTCCATCTGTATAGGGCCTGGACTGTGAGGTAACGGGGGAGCGTCCATCAGTATAGGGCCTGGACTGTGAGCTAACGTGGGAGCGTCCATCAGTATAGGGCCTGGACTGTGAGGTAACGGAGGACGTCCATCAGTATAGGTCCTGGACTGTGAGGTAACGGGGGAGCGTCCATCAGTATAGGTCCTGGACTGTGAGGTAACGGGGGAGCGTCCATCAGTATAGGGCCTGGACTGTGAGGTAACGGTGGAGCGTCCATCAGTATAAGGCCTGGACTGTGAGGTAACGGGGGAGCGTCCATCAGTATAGGGCCTGGACTGTGAGATAACGGGGGAGCGTCCATCAGTATAGGGCCTGGACTGTGAGATAACGGGGGAGCGTCCATCAGTATAGGTCCTGGACTGTGAGATAACGGGGGAGCGTCCATCAGTATAGGGCCTGGACTGTGAGATAACGGGGGAGCGTCCATCAGTATAGGGCCTGGACTGTGAGGTAACGGAGGACGTCCATCAGTATAGGGCCTGGACTGTGAGGTAACGGAGGAGCGTCCATCAGTATAGGGCCAGGACTGTGGGGTAACGGAGGACGTCCATCAGTATAGGACCAGGACTGTGAGGGAAAGGAGGACGTCCATCAGTATAGGGCCTGGACTGTGAGGTAACGGGGGAGCGTCCATCAGTATAGGGCCTGGACTGTGAGGTAACGGGGGAGCGTCCATCAGTATAAGGCCTGCACTGTGAGGTAACGGAGGACTTCCATCAGTATAGAGCCTGGACTGTGAGGTAACGGAGGAGTGTCCATGAGTATAGGGCCTGGACTGTGAAGTAACGGAGGAGTGTCCTTCAGAATAGGACCTGGACTGTGAGGTAACGGAGGACGTCCATCAGTATAGAGCCTGGACTGTGAGGTAACGGAGGACGTCCATCAGTATAGAGCCTGGACTGTGAGGTAACGGGGGAGCGTCCATCAGTATAGGGCCTGGACTGTGAGGTAACGGAGGACGTCCATCAGTATAGAGCCTGGACTGTGAGGTAACGGGGGAGCGTCCATCAGTATAGGTCCTGGACTGTGAGGTAACGGGGGAGCGTCCATCAGTATAGGGCCTGGACTGTGAGGTAACAGGGAGCGTCCATCAGTATAAGGCCTGGACTGTGAGGTAACGGAGGACTTCCATCAGTATAGGGCCTGGACTGTGAGGTAACGGAGGAGCGTCCATCAGTTTAGGGCCTGGACTGTGAGGTAACGGGGGAGCGTCCATCAGTATAGGGCCTGGACTGTGAGGTAACGGGGGAGCGTCCATCAGTATAAGGCCTGGACTGTGAGGTAACGGAGGACGTCCATCAGTATAGGGCCTGGACTGTGAGGTAACGGGGGAGCGTCCATCAGTATAAGGCCTTGACTGTGAGGTAACGGAGGAGCGTCCATCAGTATAGGGCCTGGACTGTGAGGTAACGGAGGACGTCCATCAGTATAGAGCCTGGACTGTGCGGTAACAGGGGATCGTCCATCAGTATAGGGCCTGGACTGTGAGGTAACGGGGGAGCGTCCATCAGTATAAGGCCTGGACTGTGAGGTAACGGGGGAGCGTCCATCAGGATAGAGCCTGGACGGTGAGGTAACGGGGAAGCGTCCATCAGTATAGGGCCTGGACTGTGAGGTAACGGAGGAGCGTCCATCAGTATAGGGCCTGGACTGTGAGGTAACGGGGGAGCGTCCATCAGTATAGGGCCTGGACTGTGAGGTAACGGGGGAGCGTCCATCAGTATAGGGCCTGGACTGTGAGGTAACGGGGGAGCGTCCATCAGTATAGGGCCTGGACTGTGAGGTTACAGAAGAGTGTCCATCAGTATAGGGCCTGGACTGTGAGGTAACGGAGGAGCGTCCATCAGTATAGGGGCTGGACTGTGAGGTAACGGAGGAGTGTCCATCAGTATAGGGCCTGGACTGTGAGGTTACAGAAGAGTGTCCATCAGTATAGGGCCTGGACTGTGAGGTAACGGAGGAGCGTCCATCAGTATAGGGGCTGGACTGTGAGGTAACGGAGGAGTGTCCATCAGTATAGGTCCTGAACTGTGAGGTAACGGAGGAGCGTCCATCAGTATAGGGCCTGGACTGTGAGGTAACGGTGGAGCGTCCATCAGTATAGGACCTGGACTGTGAGGTAACGGAGGAGCGTCCATCAGTATAGGGCCTGGACTGTGAGGTAACGGGGGGCGTCCATCAGTATAGGTCCTGGACTGTGAGGTAACGGAGGAGCGTCCATCAGTATAGGGCCTGGACTGTGAGGTAACGGGGGGGGGGGGGGGGGGGCGTCCATCAGTATAAGGCCTGGACTGTGAGATAACGGGGGAGCGTCCATCAGTATAGGGCCTGGACTGTGAGGTAACGGAGGAGCGTCCATCAGTATAGGGCCTTGACTGTGAGATAACGGGGGAGCGTCCATCAGTATAGGGCCTTGACTGTGAGATAACGGGGGAGCGTCCATCAGTATAGGGCCTGGACTGTGAGGTAACGGAGGACGTCCATCAGTATAGGAACTGGACTGTGAGGTAACGGAGGACGTCCATCAGTATAGGGCCTGGACTGTGAGGTAACGGAGGACGTCCATCAGTATAGGGCCTGGACTGTGAGGTAACAGGGAGCGTCCATCAGTATAGGGCCTGGACTGTGAGGTAACGGAGGAGCGTCCATCAGTATTGGGCCTGGACTGTGAGATAACGGAGGACGTCCATCAGTATAGGGCCTGGACTGTGGGGTAACGGGGGAGCGTCCATCAGTATAGGGCCTGGACTGTGAGCTAACGGAGGAGCGTCCATCAGTATAGGGCCTGGACTGTGAGGTAACGGAGGACGTCCATCAGTAAAGAGCCTGGACTGTGAGGTAACAGGGGATCGTCTATCAGTATAGGGCCTGGACTGTGAGCTAACGGGGGAGCGTCCGTCAGTATAGGGCCTGGACTGTGAGCTAACGGGGGAGCGTCCATCAGTATAGGGCCTGGACTATGAGGTAACGGAGGACGTCCATCAGTATAGGGCCTGGACTGTGAGGTAACGGGGGAGCGTCCATCAGTATAGGGCCTGGACTGTGAGGTAACGGGGGAGCGTCCATCAGTATAGGTCCTGGACTGTGAGGTAACGGTGGAGCGTCCATCAGTATAGGTCCTGGACTGTGAGGTAACGGAGGAGCGTCCATCAGTATAGGGCCTGGACTTTGAGGTAACGGGGGAGCGTCCATCAGTATAGGGCCTGGATTTTGAGGTAACGGGGGAGCGTCCATCAGTATAGGGCCTGGACTGTGAGGTAACGGAGGAGCGTCCATCAGTATAGGGCCTGGACTGTGAGGTAACGGAGGACGTCCATCAGTATAGGAACTGGACTGTGAGGTAACGGAGGACGTCCATCAGTATAGGGCCTGGACTGTGAGGTAACGGAGGAGCGTCCATCAGTATTGGGCCTGGACTGTGAGGTAACGGAGGACGTCCATCAGTATAGGGCCTGGATTGTGGGGTAACGGGGGAGCGTCCATCAGTATAGGGCCTGGACTGTGAGGTAACGGAGGACGTCCATCAGTATAGAGCCTGGACTGTGAGGTAACGGGGGATCGTCCATCAGTATAGGGCCTGGACTGTGAGCTAACGTGGGAGCGTCCATGAGTATAGGGCCTGGACTGTGAGCTAACGGGGGAGCGTCCATCAGTATAGGGCCTGGACTATGAGGTAACGGAGGACGTCCATCAGTATAGGTCCTGGACTGTGAGGTAACGGGGGAGCGTCCATCAGTATAGGTCCTGGACTGTGAGGTAACGGAGAAGCGTCCATCAGTATAGGGCCTGGACTTTGAGGTAACGGGGGAACGTCCATCAGTATAGGGCCTGGACTTTGAGGTAACGGTGGAGCGTCCATCAGTATAGGGCCTGGACTGTGAGATAACGGGGGAGCGTCCATCAGTATAGGGCCTAGACTGTGAGATAACGGGGGAGCGTCCATCAGTATAGGGCCTTGACTGTGAGATAACGGGGAAGCGTCCATCAGTATAGGGCCTGGACTGTGAGATAACGGGGGAGCGTCCATCAGTATAGGGCCTGGACTGTGAGGCAACGGAGGAAGTCCATCAGTATAGGGCCTGGACTGTGAGGTAACGGAGGAGCGTCCATCAGTATAGGGCCAGGACTGTGAGGTAACGGAGGACGTCCATCAGTATAGGACCAGGACTGTGAGGTAACGGAGGACGTCCATCAGTATAGGCCCTGGACTGTGAGGTAACGGGGGAGCGTCCATCAGTATAGGGCCTGGACTGTGAGGTAACGGGGGAGCGTCCATCAGTATAAGGCCTGGACTGTGAGGTAACGGAGGACTTCCATCAGTATAGAGCCTGGACTGTGAGGTAACGGAGGAGTGTCCATCAGTATAGGGCCTGGACTGTGAGGTAACGGAGGAGTGTACTTCAGAATAGGACCTGGACTGTGAGGTAACGGAGGACGTCCATCAGTATAGAGCCTGGACTGTGAGGTAACGGAGGACGTCCATCAGTATAGAGCCTGGACTGTGAGGTAACGGGGGAGCATCCATCAGTATAGGGCCTGGACTGTGAGGTAACGGAGGACTTCCATCAGTATAGGGCCTGGACTGTGAGGTAACGGAGGACTTCCATCACTATAGAGCCTGGACTGTGAGGTAACGGAGGACGTCCTTCAGTATAGAGCCTGGACTGTGAGGTAACGGAGGACGTCCATCAGTATAGAGCCTGGACTGTGAGGTAACGGGGGAGCGTCCATCAGTATAAGGCCTGGACTGTGAGGTAATGGGGGAGCGTCCATCAGTATAGGTCCTGGACTGTGAGGTAACGGGGGAGCGTCCATCAGTATAGGGCCTGGACTGTGAGGTAACAGGGAGCGTCCATCAGTATAAGGCCTGGACTGTGAGGTAACGGAGGACTTCCATCAGTATAGGGCCTGCACTGTGAGGTAACGGAGGACGTCCATCAGTATAGGGCCTGGACTGTGAGATAACGTGGGGACATCCATCAGTTTAGAGCCTGGACTGTGAGGTAACGGGGGAGCGTCCATCAGTATAGGGCCTGGACTGTGAGGTAACGGGGGAGCGTCCATCAGTATAGGGCCTTGACTGTGAGGTAACGGAGGAGCGTCCATCAGTATAAGGCCTGGACTGTGAGGTAACGGAGGACGTCCATCAGTATAAGGCCTGGACTGTGAGGTAACGGAGGAGCGTCCATCAGCATGAGGCCTGGACTGTGAGGTAACGGAGGACGTCCATCAGTATAAGGCCTGGACTGTGAGGTAACGGGGGAGCGTCCATCAGTATAGGGCCTGGACTGTGAGGTAACGGGGGAGCGTCCATCAGTATAGGGCCTGGACTGTGAGGTAACGGGGGAGCGTCCATCAGTATAGGGCCTGGACTGTGAGGTAACGGAGGAGCGTCCATCAGTATAGGGCCTGGACTGTGTGATAACGGAGGAGCGTCCATCAGTATAAGGCCTGGACTGTGAGGTAATGTAGGAGCGTCCTTCAGTATAAGGCCTAGACTGTGAGGTAACGGGGGGCGTCCATCATTATAGAGCCTGGACTGTGAGGTAATGGAGGAGCGTCTATCAGTATAGGGCCTAGACTGTGAGGTAACGGGGGGCGTCCATCAGTATAGGGCCTGGACTGTGAGGTAACGGAGGAAAGTCCATCAGTATAGGGCCTGGACTGTGAGGTAACGGAGGAGAGTCCATCAGTATAGGGCCTGGACTGTGAGGTAACAGAGGAGTGTCCATCAGTATAGGGCCTGGACTGTGAGGTAACTGGGGACGTCCATCAGTATAGGGCCTAGACTGTGAGGTAACGGAGGACGTCCATCAGTATAGAGTCTGGACTGTGAGGTAGCGGAGGACGTCCATCAGTATAGGGCTTGGACTGTGAGGTAACGGAGGACTTCCATCAGTATAGGGCCTGGACTGTGAGGTAATGGAGGAGCGTCCATCAGTATAGAGCCTGGACTGTGAGGTAACGGGGGAGCATCCATCAGTATAAGGCCTGCACTGTGAGGTAACGGAGGACGTCCATCAGTATAGGGCCTGGACTGTGAGATAACGTGGGGACATCCATCAGTTTAGAGCCTGGACTGTGAGGTAACGGGGGAGCGTCCATCAGTATAGGGCCTGGACTGTGAGGTAACGGGGGAGCGTCCATCAGTATAGGGCCTGGACTGTGAGGTAACGGAGGAGCGTCCATCAGTATAAGGTCTGGACTGTGAGGTAACGGAGGACGTCCATCAGTATAAGGCCTGGACTGTGAGGTAACGGAGGAGCGTCCATCAGTATAAGGCCTGGACTGTGAGGTAACGGAGGACATCCATCAATATAAGGCCTGGACTGTGAGGTAACGGGGGGCGTCCATCAGTATAGGGCCTGGACTGTGAAGTAACGGGGGAGCATCCATCAGTTTAAGGCCTGGACTGTGAGGTAACGGAGGACGTCCATCAGTATAAGGCCTGGACTGTGAGGTAACGGGGGACGTCCATCAGTATAGGGCCTGGACTGTGAGGTAACAGGGAGCGTCCATCAGTTTAAGGCCTGGACTTTGAGGTAATGGAGGAGCGTCCATCAGTATAAGGCCTGGACTGTGAGGTAACGGAGGAGTGTCCATCAATATAGGGCCTGGACTGTGAGGTAACAGGGAGCGTCCATCAGTATAGGGCCTGGACTGTGAGGTAACGGAGGAGCGTCCATCAGTATAGGGCCTGGACTGTTAGGTAACGGAGGAGCATCCATCAATATAGGGCTTGGACTGTGAGGTAACGGAGGAGCGTCCATCAGTATAGGACCTGGACTGTGAGGTAACAGGGAGCGTCCATCAGTATAGGGCCTGGACTGTGAAGTAACGGAGGACGTCCATCAGTATAGGTCCTGGACTGTGAGGTAACGGGGGAGCGTCCATCAGTATAGGGCCTGGACTGTGAGGTAACGGGGGAGCGTCCATCAGTATAGGGTCTGGACTGTGAGGTAACGGGGGAGCGTCCATCAGTATAGGGCCTGGACTGTGAGGTGACGGAGGACATCCATGAGTATAGGGCCTGGACTGTGAGGTAACGGAGGAGCGTCCATCAGTATAGGGCCTGGACTATGAGGTAACGGAGGAGAGTCCATCAGTATAGGGCCTGGACTGTGAGGTAACGGAGGAGCGTCCATTAGTATAGGGCCTGGACTGTGTGATAACGGAGGAGCGTCCATCAGTATAAGGCCTGGACTGTGAGGTAATGTAGGAGCGTCCTTCAGTATAAGGCCTAGACTGTGAGGTTATGGGGGGCGTCCATCATTATAGGGCCTGGACTGTGAGGTAACGGGGGAGCGTCCATCAGTATAGGGTCTGGACTGTGAGGTAACGGGGGAGCGTCCATCAGTATAGGGCCTGGACTGTGAGGTGACGGAGGACATCCATGAGTATAGGGCCTGGACTGTGAGGTAACGGAGGAGCGTCCATCAGTATAGGGCCTGGACTATGAGGTAACGGAGGAGAGTCCATCAGTATAGGGTCTGGACTATGAGGTAACGGAGGAGAGTCCATCAGTATAGGGTCTGGACTATGAGGTAACGGAGGAGAGTCCATCAGTATAGGGCCTGGACTGTGAGGTAACGGCGGAGCGTCCATCAGTATAGGTCCTGGACTGTGAGGTAACGGAGGAGCGTCCATCAGTATAGGGCCTGGACTGTGAGGTAACGGGGGAGCGTCCATCAGTATAGGGTCTGGACTGTGAGGTAACGGAGGAGAGTCCATCAGTATAGGGCCTGGACTGTGAGGTAACGGGGGAGCGTCCATCAGTATAGGGTCTGGACTGTGAGGTAACGGGGGAGCGTCCATCAGTATAGGGCCTGGACTGTGAGGTGACGGAGGACATCCATGAGTATAGGGCCTGGACTGTGAGGTAACGGAGGAGCGTCCATTAGTATATGGCCTGGACTATGAGGTAACGGAGGAGAGTCCATCAGTATAGGGTCTGGACTATGAGGTAACGGAGGAGAGTCCATCAGTATAGGGTCTGGACTATGAGATAACGGAGGAGAGTCCATCAGTATAGGGCCTGGACTGTGAGGTAACGGCGGAGCGTCCATCAGTATAGGTCCTGGACTGTGAGGTAACGGAGGAGCGTCCATCAGTATAGGGCCTGGACTGTGAGGTAACGGGGGAGCGTCCATCAGTATAGGGCCTGGACTGTGAGGTAACGGGGGAGCGTCCATCAGTATAGGGTCTGGACTGTGAGGTAACGGGGGAGCGTCCATCAGTATAGGGTCTGGACTGTGAGGTAACGGGGGAGCGTCCATCAGTATAGGGCCTGGACTGTGAGGTGACGGAGGACATCCATGAGTATAGGGCCTGGACTGTGAGGTAACGGAGGAGCGTCCATCAGTATAGGGCCTGGACTATGAGGTAACGGAGGAGAGTCCATCAGTATAGGGCCTGGACTGTGAGGTAACGGGGGAGCGTCCATCAGCATAGGGCCTGGACTGTGAGGTAACGGAGGAGAGTCCATCAGTATAGGGCCTGGACTGTGAGGTAACGGGGGAGCGTCCATCAGTATAAGGCCTGGACTGTGAGGTAACGGGGGAGCGTCCATCAGGATAGAGCCTGGACGTTGAGGTAACGGGGGAGCGTCCATCGGTATAGGGCCTGGACTTTGAGGTAACGGAGGAGCGTCCATCAGTATAGGGCCTGGACTGTGAGGTAACGGGGGAGCGTCCATCAGTATAGGGCCTGGACTGTGAGGTAACGGGGGAGCGTCCATCAGTATAGGGCCTGGACTGTGAGGTTACAGAAGAGTGTCCATCAGTATAGGGCCTGGACTGTGAGGTTACAGAAGAGTGTCCATCAGTATAGGGCCTGGACTGTGAGGTAACGGAGGAGCGTCCATCAGTATAGGGGCTGGACTGTGAGGTAACGGAGGAGTGTCCATCAGTATAGGTCCTGGACTGTGAGGTAACGGAGGAGCGTCCATCAGTATAGGGCCTGGACTGTGAGGTAACGGTGGAGCGTCCATCAGTATAGGACCTGGACTGTGAGGTAACGGAGGAGCGTCCATCAGTATAGGGCCTGGACTGTGAGGTAACGGGGGGCGTCCATCAGTATAGGTCCTGGACTGTGAGGTAACGGAGGAGCGTCCATCAGTATAGGGCCTGGACTGTGAGGTAACGGGGGGGGCGTCCATCAGTATAAGGCCTGGACTGTGAGATAACGGGGGAGCGTCCATCAGTATAGGGCCTGGACTGTGAGGTAACGGAGGAGCGTCCATCAGTATAGGGCCTGGACTGTGAGGTAACGGGGGGCGTCCATCAGTATAGGGCCTTGACTGTGAGATAACGGGGGAGCGTCCATGAGTATAGGGCCTTGACTGTGAGATAACGGGGGAGCGTCCATCAGTATAGGGCCTGGACTGTGAGGTAACGGAGGGCTTCCATCAGTATAGGAACTGGACTGTGAGGCAACGGAGGACGTCCATCAGTATAGGGCCTGGACTGTGAGGTAACGGAGGAGCGTCCATCAGTATTGGGCCTGGACTGTGAGGTAACGGAGGACGTCCATCAGTATAGGGCCTGGACTGTGGGGTAACGGGGGAGCGTCCATCAGTATAGGGCCTGGACTGTGAGCTAACGGAGGAGCGTCCATCAGTATAGGGCCTGGACTGTGAGGTAACGGAGGACGTCCATCAGTATAGGAACTGGACTGTGAGGTAACGGAGGACGTCCATCAGTATAGGTCCTGGACTGTGAGGTAACGGGGGAGCGTCCATCAGTATAGGTCCTGGACTGTGAGGTAACAGAGGACGTCCATCAGTATAGGGCCTGGACTGTGAGGTAACGGAAGAGCGTCCATCAGTATTGGGCCTGGACTGTGAGGTAACGGAGGACGTCCATCAGTATAGGGCCTGGACTGTGGGGTAACGGGGGAGCGTCCATCAGTATAGGGCCTGGACTGTGAGCTAACGTAGGAGCGTCCATCAGTATAGGGCCTGGACTGTGAGGTAACGGAGGACGTCCATCAGTATAGAGCCTGGACTGTGAGGTAACGGAGGAGCGTCCATCAGTAAAGGGCCTGGACTTTGAGGTAACGGGGGAGCGTCCATCAGTATAGGGCCTGGACTGTGAGGTAACGGAGGAGCGTCCATCAGTATAGGGCCTGGACTGTGAGGTAACGGAGGACGTCCATCAGTATAGGAACTGGACTGTGAGGTAACGGAGGACGTCCATCAGTATAGGGCCTGGACTGTGAGGTAACGGAGGAGCGTCCATCAGTATTGGGCCTGGACTGTGAGGTAACGGAGGACGTCCATCAGTATAGGGCCTGGACTGTGAGGTAACGGAGGACGTCCATCAGTATAGAGCCTGGACTGTGAGGTAACGGAGGAGCGTCCATCAGTAAAGGGCCTGGACTTTGAGGTAACGGGGGAGCGTCCATCAGGATAGAGCCTGGACTGTGAGGTAACGGAGGAGTGTCCATCAGTATAAGGCCTGGACTGTGAGGTAACGGAGGAGCGTCCATCAGTATAAGGCCTGGACTGTGAGATAACGGGGGAGCGTCCATCAGTATAGGGCCTGGACTGTGAGGTAACGGAGGAGCGTCCATCAGTATAGGGCCTGGACTGTGAGGTAACGGAGGACGTCCATCAGTATAGGAACTGGACTGTGAGGTAACGGAGGACGTCCATCAGTATAGGGCCTGGACTGTGAGGTAACGGAGGAGCGTCCATCAGTATTGGGCCTGGACTGTGAGGTAACGGAGGAGCGTCCATCAGTATAGGGCCTGGACTGTGGGGTAACGGGGGAGCGTCCATCAGTATAGGGCCTGGACTTTGAGGTAACGGGGGAGCGTCCATCAGTATAGGGCCTGGACTTTGAGGTAACGGGGGAGCGTCCATCAGTATAGGGCCTGGACTGTGAGGTAACGGAGGAGCGTCCATCAGTATAGGGCCTGGACTGTGAGGTAAAGGAGGACGTCCATCAGTATAGGAACTGGACTGTGAGGTAACGGAGGACGTCCATCAGTATAGGGCCTGGACTGTGAGGTAACGGAGGAGCGTCCATCAGTATTGGGCCTGGACTGTGAGGTAACGGAGGACGTCCATCAGTATAGGGCCTGGACTGTGGGGTAACGGGGGAGCGTCCATCAGTATAGGGCCTGGACTGTGAGGTAACGGAGGACGTCCATCAGTATAGAGCCTGGACTGTGAGGTAACGGGGGATCGTCCATCAGTATAGGGCCTGGACTGTGAGCTAACGGGGGAGCGTCCATGAGTATAGGGCCTGGACTGTGAGCTAACGGGGGAGCGTCCATCAGTATAGGGCCTGGACTATGAGGTAACGGAGGACGTCCATCAGTATAGGTCCTGGACTGTGAGGTAACGGGGGAGCGTCCATCAGTATAGGTCCTGGACTGTGAGGTAACGGAGGATCGTCCATCAGTATAGGGCCTGGACTTTGAGGTAACGGGGGAGCGTCCATCAGTATAGGGCCTGGACTGTGAGGTAACGGTGGAGCGTCCATCAGTATAGGGCCTGGACTGTGAGATAACGGGGGAGCGTCCATCAGTATAGGGCCTGGACTGTGAGATAACGGGGGAGCGTCCATCAGTATAGGGCCTTGACTGTGAGATAACGGGGGAGCGTCCATCAGTATAGGGCCTTGACTGTGAGATAACGGGGGAGCGTCCATCAGTATAGGGCCTGGACTGTGAGGCAACGGAGGACGTCCATCAGTATAGGGCCTGGACTGTGAGGTAACGGAGGAGCGTCTATCAGTATAGGGCCAGGACTGTGAGGTAACGGAGGACGTCCATCAGTATAGGACCAGGACTGTGAGGTAACGGAGGACGTCCATCAGTATAGGCCCTGGACTGTGAGGTAACGGGGGAGCGTCCATCAGTATAGGGCCTGGACTGTGAGGTAACGGGGGAGCGTCCATCAGTATAAGGCCTGGACTGTGAGGTAACGGAGGACTTCCATCAGTATAGAGCCTGGACTGTGAGGTAACGGAGGAGTGTCCATCAGTATAGGGCCTGGACTGTGAGGTTACGGAGGAGTGTCCTTCAGAATAGGACCTGGACTGTGAGGTAACGGAGGACTTCCATCAGTATAGAGCCTGGACTGTGAGGTAACGGAGGACGTCCATCAGTATAGAGCCTGGACTGTGAGGTAACGGGGGAGCATCCATCAGTATAGGGCCTGGACTGTGAGGTAACGGAGGACTTCCATCAGTATAGGGCCTGGACTGTGAGGTAACGGAGGACTTCCATCACTATAGAGCCTGGACTGTGAGGTAACGGAGGACGTCCTTCAGTATAGAGCCTGGACTGTGAGGTAACGGAGGACATCCATCAGTATAGAGCCTGGACTGTGAGGTAACGGGGGAGCGTCCATCAGTATAAGGCCTGGACTGTGAGGTAATGGGGGAGCGTCCATCAGTATAGGTCCTGGACTGTGAGGTAACGGGGGAGCGTCCATCAGTATAGGGCCTGGACTGTGAGGTAACAGGGAGCGTCCATCAGTATAAGGCCTGGACTGTGAGGTAACGGAGGACTTCCATCAGTATAGGGCCTGCACTGTGAGGTAACGGAGGACGTCCATCAGTATAGGGCCTGGACTGTGAGATAACGTGGGGACATCCATCAGTTTAGAGCCTGGACTGTGAGGTAACGGGGGAGCGTCCATCAGTATAGGGCCTGGACTGTGAGGTAACGGGGGAGCGTCCATCAGTATAGGGCCTGGACTGTGAGGTAACGGAGGAGCGTCCATCAGTATAAGGCCTGGACTGTGAGGTAACGGAGGACGTCCATCAGTATAAGGCCTGGACAGTGAGGTAACGGAGGAGCGTCCATCAGTATAAGGCCTGGACTGTGAGGTAACGGAGAACGTCCATCAGTATAAGGCCTGGACTGTGAGGTAACGGAGGAGCGTCCATCAGTATAGGGCCTGGACTGTGAGGTAACGGAGGAGCGTCCATCAGTATAGGACATGGACTGTGGGGTAACGGGGGACGTCCATCAGTATAAGGCCTGGACTGTGAGGTAACGGGGGAGCGTCCATCAGTATAGGGCCTGGACTGTGAGGTAACGGGGGAGCGTCCATCAGTATAGGGCCTGGACTGTGAGGTAACGGAGGAGCGTCCATCAGTATAGGGCCTGGACTGTGTGATAACGGAGGAGCGTCCATCAGTATAAGGCCTGGACTGTGAGGTAATGTAGGAGCGTCCTTCAGTATAAGGCCTAGACTGTAAGGTAACGGGGGGCGTCCATTATTATAGGGCCTGGACTGTGAGGTAATGGAGGAGCGTCCATCAGTATAGGGCCTAGACCAGAGGTAGGGAACCTATGGCTCGGGAGCCATATGTGGCTCTTTCTATGGCAGCATCTGGCTCTCAGACAAATCTAAGACACACACAGCGATGACCACTGGATGCAGACCGGGATGTTACCACTGCCGGCGTCCTTTGTGTGACCAAGGTGCAATCGCCGCACCACTGCATAGGTGACAGTACCCGTGTTACAATATAGAGCAGCATCCACTCCTCTCTATGACCCAGGTGCCATTCCTTAAGCAACGATAGCAGCGGCGCCTGGGTCATAGAGAAGAGCACGGGAATGATGAGAAGCTGCTGAAGGGAGAGCAGATAGGTAGTCAGAGAAAACTGAATACTCACCTATCTACTGGGGGCATGTGCTGGAACTACCTATCTACTGGGGCCTAGGGGCATGTAATGGGGCTACCTATCTACCTTGGGCATGTGCTGTTACTACCTATCTATTGGGGAGTCTGTGCTATGGCTACCTATCTACTGGATAGCATTTACTGTGACTACCTATCTACTGGGGGTTCATGTGCTATGGCTAACTATCTACTGGGGGAATGTGCTTTGACTACCTATCTACTGGGGGGCATGTGCTGTGGCTACCTATCTACTGAGGGCATGTACTGGGGCTACCTATCTACTGGAGGGTATGTGCGGTGGCTACCTAGTTACTGGGGGCCATGAGATGTGGCTACCAATCTACTGGGGTACCTACTGGGGCAACCTATCTACTGGCAACATGTTCTGTGGCTCCCTTTTTACTGGGGGGCATGTCCTGGGGTCACCTATCTACTGGGGGGCATGTGCTGGGGATAGCTGTCTATTTGGGTGCAAGTGCTGTGGCTACCTAACTACTGGGGGCATGTCCTGGGGTCACCTATCTACTGGGGGGCATGTGCTGTGGCTACATATTTACTTGGGGCCATGTACAAAGGCTCTCTATCTACTAAAGGGGAAGTGCTGTGACTACCCATCTATTGGGGGACATGTGCCGTGGCTACTTATCTGCTGGAAGGCATGTGCATATTGTATGGCTCTCACGGAATTACATTTTAAAATATGTTGTGTTCATGGCTCTCTCAGCCCAAAAGGTTCCTGACCCCTGGCCTAGACTGTGAGGTAACGGGGGGCGTCCATCAGTATAGGGCCTGGACTGTGAGGTAACGGAGGAGAGTCCATCAGTATAGGGCCTGGACTGTGAGGTAACAGAGGAGTGTCCATCAGTATAGGGCCTGGACTGTGAGGTAACTGGGGACGTCCATCAGTATAGGGCCTAGACTGTGAGGTAACGGAGGACGTCCATCAGTATAGAGTCTGGACTGTGAGGTAACGGAGGACGTCCATCAGTATAGGGCTTGGACTGTGAGGTAACGGAGGACTTCCATCAGTATAGGGCCTGGACTGTGAGGTAATGGAGGAGCGTCCATCAGTATAGAGCCTGGACTGTGAGGTAACGGGGGAGCATCCATCAGTATAGGGCCTGGACTGTGAGGTAACGGAGGACGTCCATCAGTATAGGGCCTGGACTGTGAGATAACGTGGGGACATCCATCAGTTTAGAGCCTGGACTGTGAGGTAACGGGGGAGCGTCCATCAGTATAGGGCCTGGACTGTGAGGTAACGGGGGAGCGTCCATCAGTATAGGGCCTGGACTGTGAGGTAACGGAGGAGCGTCCATCAGTATAAGGCCTGGACTGTGAGGTAACGGAGGACGTCCATCAGTATAGGGCCTGGACTGTGAGGTAACGGAGGAGCGTCCATCAGTATAAGGCCTGGACTGTGAGGTAACGGAGGACGTCCATCAATATAAGGCCTGGACTGTGAGGTAACGGGGGGCGTCCATCAGTATAGGGCCTGGACTGTGAAGTAACGGGGGAGCATCCATCAGTTTAAGGCCTGGACTGTGAGGTAACGGAGGACGTCCATCAGTATAAGGCCTGGACTGTGAGGTAACGGGGGGCGTCCATCAGTATAGGGCCTGGACTGTGAGGTAACAGGGAGCGTCCATCAGTATAAGGCCTGGACTGTGAGGTAACGGAGGAGCGTCCATCAGTATAAGGCCTGGACTGTGAGGTAACGGAGGAGTGTCCATCAATATAGGGCCTGGACTGTGAGGTAACGGAGGAGCGTCCATCAGTATAGGGCCTGGACTGTGAGGTAACGGAGGAGCGTCCATCAGTATAGGGCCTGGACTGTTAGGTAACGGAGGAGCATCCATCAATATAGGGCCTGGACTGTGAGGTAACGGAGGAGCGTCCATCAGTATAGGACCTGGACTGTGAGGTAACAGGGAGCGTCCATCAGTATAGGGCCTGGACTGTGAGGTAACGGAGGACATCCATCAGTATAGGTCCTGGACTGTGAGGTAACGGGGGAGCGTCCATCAGTATAGGGCCTGGACTGTGAGGTAACGGGGGAGCGTCCATCAGTATAGGGTCTGGACTGTGAGGTAACGGGGGAGCGTCCATCAGTATAGGGCCTGGACTGTGAGGTGACGGAGGACATCCATGAGTATAGGGCCTGGACTGTGAGGTAACGGAGGAGCGTCCATCAGTATAGGGCCTGGACTATGAGGTAACGGAGGAGAGTCCATCAGTATAGGGTCTGGACTATGAGGTAACGGAGGAGAGTCCATCAGTATAGGGCCTGGACTGTGAGGTAACGGCGGAGCGTCCATCAGTATAGGTCCTGGACTGTGAGGTAACGGAGGAGCGTCCATCAGTATAGGGCCTGGACTGTGAGGTAACGGGGGAGCGTCCATCAGTATAGGGCCTGGACTGTGAGGTAACGGGGGAGCGTCCATCAGTATAGGGTCTGGACTGTGAGGTAACAGGGGAGCGTCCATCAGTATAGGGCCTGGACTGTGAGGTGACGGAGGACATCCATGAGTATAGGGCCTGGACTGTGAGGTAACGGAGGAGCGTCCATCAGTATAGGGCCTGGACTATGAGGTAACGGAGGAGAGTCCATCAGTATAGGGCCTGGACTGTGAGGTAACGGGGGAGCGTCCATCAGTATAGGGCCTGGACTGTGAGGTAACGGAGGAGAGTCCATCAGTATAGGGCCTGGACTGTGAGGTAACGGAGGAGAGTCCATCAGTATAGGGCCTGGACTGTGAGGTAACAGGGGAGCGTCCATCAGTATAGGGCCTGGACTGTGAGGTAACGGAGGAGCGTCCATCAGTGTAAGGCCTGGACTGTGAGGTAATGGGGGAGCGTCCATCAGTATAGGGCCTGGACTGTGAGGTAACGGAGGAGCGTCCATCAGTATAGGGCCTGGACTGTGGGGTAACGGAGGAGCGTCCATCAGTATAGGGCCTGGACTGTGAGGTAACGGAGGACGTCTATCAGTATAGGGCCTGGACTGTGAGGTAACGGGGGAGCGTCCATCAGTATAGGGCCTGGACTGTGAGGAAACGGGGGAACGTCCATCAGTATAGGGCCTGGACTGTGAGGTAACTGGGGACGTCCATCAGTATAAGGCCTGGACTGTGAGGTAACGGAGGAGCGTCCATCAGTATGGGGCCTGGACTGTGAGGTAACGGAGGAGCGTCCATCAGTATAGGGCCTGGACTGTGATGTAACTGGGGACGTCCATCAGTATAGGGCCTGGACTGTGGGGTACCGGGGGGCGTCCATCAGTATAGGGCCTGGACTGTGAGGTAACGGAGGAGCGTCCATCAGTATAAGGCCTGGACTGTGAGGTAACGGGGGAGCGTCCATCAGTATAGGGCCTGGACTGTGAGGTAACGGGGGAGCGTCCATCAGTATAAGGGGGGGGGCCTGGCACTAGAGCCGGCTGTGAGTGCTCCGGCTGCCCTGGAACCTGTGGTGGCTGCTAAGCTGTGGCCGCAGTGTGAAGGGGCAGTTGGGGCAGAAGGACCCAATCCTCCTGGAGGACAAAAAATGGATGCTGGACTGAATGGGACTGTCTCAAGCCAGGGGTCGGCCGCCTGTCCTGGGGAGATGGTCCTATCCCCTGCAGCTGGTCCAGCCGGTGTATGTGTGAAGGCTGAGATACCTTCTAGTGTAAATAGTGAATGGTGGTAGTAAAAATGTATAGTACGTAGTGGGTCTGTAGGGTCCGTGGCGGCATCTCGTGGGGTTATGCGAGTGTCGCTGCTGTATCCTCCCCATCACCAGACTTTGGGGCCGGGATGCTGCATCGGTGCCTCCGGGAGGCCCTCAGAAGGGGAGTGAGAACCCCACCTTCCCCCTACCTATACCTTTCAATTACGTCTCCGAGTACTACATTAGTTAAACAAGCGACACTATCCATGGAGAATTGCTCCATAATATTATTACATTTCTTACTGTTCTAGAACCGTAACTTGTAGAAGTACTGATTGTGATTTACGGCAGAATGGGACACCACACCTGACTATGTAACCACCAGGTGAGGGTTAACCCTGATGATCTCAAGATAAATATGACGTTGTACGATGTATATCATATGTCTGTAGGCTAAGATGATGTTTTTTACTGCTGTAACTTTTCTTCTGTAATAGCGTGAAATGTTAAAATCAATAAAAATTAAAAATTAAAAAAATTAAATAAAAAAGGGGAGAGAGAACACTAAATGTAGAGGGGCAGGAGGTTGATTTATCCTTCTGGATAGACAGGTTTGGCCCTTCAGCCTTCCGAGAGGAAAGAGGGGGAGAGACTGGGTGGTCTCTCCCCACAGCCGGGCCAGTGGGGTCTCGTAGGAATGTGGTTTGTCTTCGCTGGAGGGGCAGTGACCTCCAAGGGCAAAAGTAGTAGAGCTCCTTCTGAAGATGAACTTCAAGGCAGTTGACATTTTTGCCTTGATACATCCCTATGGCACCCCTATTTTTGACATCAGCTTTGTTCGGCCGGAGGGCCTTGAGCTCTTTTGGTCGAATTATGGCGGGATTTCGCTGTACAAGCGGTGTCCCGCCAGAGTGGGGTCTAGAGGGCGACCATTATAACATGTAACGAGTCACTTTCATGCATGGATATTATGACCTGGCTGAACAGGCGAAGTGGTGGCAGTTACTAAAAAGAACTTGGATGAGTTTGGCATCTGGTCAGGAGCCTGGACCTTCATAGTTGAGGTGTTCAGGGGGCACAGTCACCCACATTCCCTCCTCAGCTTTCTTGGGGAGGGACAGAATCCTGATCTTTTACCAGGGGGAGCCAAAGATGTGGTGATCTCACGCACTTTAGCGACAGCTGCCATGTGCAGAAGTGCGCATTGTGCGGTGGGATTGGTCATCTTGCCGCAAACTGTGAGCAGATCAGGTGTCATCTGTGTAGTGAGTTGGTCACCCGTTCAGTCGCTGCCCTCGCTCCTTTGCCAATATTGTTGGAGCCCCAGTTAGAGAGAGCCGAGGGACTGTTGGGAGTAACAAACCCAACCTTATTAAATCCGGTATTTGGCCCTGTACTTAAAACCCAATATGACAATAAAGAACCGGGAAACTTACTGTTTGGGTAACGTGGGAAGGCCACAGCATTTTTATTTTTTATAACAAAAACATAAATCATTAAATAACATAATAAACTTGAAAAATTAACAACATGGTAGGCCCATAGACTTCTTCAAACCTTGGGATGGGACTTCACCCGAATGGCGGCTGCGGCCCGACAGCCGGCATGTGGGAAACCTCAAAACGCCTTTGGGCCTGTGTCCAACTCCGCCTATGCTGTGACATCTGTGGAAAAACAGAAGGAAACAGCCAGAACCCGTAGGAGAACACCCGAAAAGAATTTATTCTGAGGGCAGGGTGGGAGGGAGACTTCACACCTCTCCAATCCTGGGGGCAGAAGGAAAGAGGCCCCCCCCACGTGCACTCGAGCTTTTTAAAACACCCAGGCGGGTCCTTACCCGCCCCCAAAGACCGCATCCAGTGACCTCACTCAGGGAGGGGTAAAGGGCCAACCACCAAGAGCCTTTTAGAAGCCCTGAAACTCCACCCGCCCACAGTCCTCAGCCCCTTCGCTAGTCTCTTTGGGGCTTATTACTTCTGCTTCTACTAGGGCTGAAGGGGCAGAGGGGCCAAGGAAGAAAGGCAAAACCATTCCGCATTCTAAGTTGAGGCGACTTGAAGGCCGTGGAAGGAGCAGAGAGCTTGGGGAGCCCCAGGCTGCTGGGGTGAGCCATAGCCCTGTTCCTGAGACAAGTGCTGCCGCAGCTGAGGCCCTGGGGGAACAGGACTTGGATGAAGAGGTCAGGAGGCCATCACCACTGGTTTCTCTCTTTATGAGAGTATGGATGAGGACAATAGGAGGTGGCTAAATGAAAAACGTAAAAAGGTGCCAAAAAGAAAAAACTGTAAACCTCTAAAAGCTGCAGCCGCTTCAAAGGAAGGCCAAGCCACCTCCCCTCTGATTGTTCTCTCTAACCGTTTCCAAGCCCTCAAGGATATCTTCCTCGGAGGATGAAAGTCCTCTGGTCTGTCCTTCTGAGGTATGGCCTGCCGGGTGGGTTTGTTGATTGGCTAAAGGTTTTGTATGCAGAGGTTTTTTGGGGCAGAGAGTTTCCAGCTTGTGAACGGTTGGATTGGCCGCTCTTTTGAGGTCGGGTCTGGTGTTCGCCAGGGTTGTCCTCTGAGCCCACTACTGTACGTGTTCGCGATTGACCCATTCCTTAGGAGGGTTGATCATGGGCCGTTGGTGGGAGTCGGGATGGATCGGGCAGCACCGGAAGCCACTCTTAGAGTAGTAGCGTATGCCGATGATGTCACCGTTTTCGTGTCCTCGGGAGGGGAGGCGCAATGGGTGATGTCAGAGGTCGACCGCTACTCGGAGGCTTCTGGGTCCAAGATCAACCGGGATAAGTGTGAGAGTCTCTGGCTGGGAGAGGGAGGTCCAGGCTTTGATCTCCCGGACACTCTTCCAGGGCCCCAAGACTCTGCCAAAGTTCTCGGCATCGAATTTGGCCTGGGGGATTACCCCATGCAAAACTGGGACGGCAGGCTTAAGATCGCCGCTCAGAAGGTGGACCAGTGGAAGGGTTGGTCTTTGACCCTCAGGGAAAGGGTGAACTTGATTAAAACTTACCTGCTCCCATTGCTGATATATCTGGGCAGTGTGTGCATGTTGCCAGAACCCCTGTGGACTCGGGTCTACAGTCTGTTCTTCAAGCTGTTATGGGGGAATAGGCTGAACCTAATCAAGAGGGAGGTTACTTACTGCACGAGGAGACAAGGAGGGTTGTGTATGGTCAACCCTGTGGTGTTCCTAGTGAATACCTTTCTTAAGATCAATGTAGCAAACCTCTGGAAAGAGAGGGCTCCTCCGTGGGTATACTCCTGTAGGGGATGGTTTCGGCCTTTCTTCCAGGAATGGGAGACAGGAGGGCAAGTGAAGGATCTTCGTACACCGCATGGGCATCTTCCGGCTTACGCTACCCCGGTTCTGAAGGTGATTCGCCGGTGGGGTCTGGGAATGTGGGAGATCAGGACCATGTCGAGGAAACTCCTTGACAAGAGGGTTCTGTTGATCCATTTCCAGAAGCCTCTGGCCCTCAGGGATTGCCCAAGTCGGGATCTTGGGGTGGGTTTGAGTTTATTGAATTCCATCAGGATCCCCTTGAAGTTTTGGGACTTGACTTGGCGCTGCTTCCATGGAAAGCTGTGTGTGAGGGACAATCTGAAGTGTAGGAGCTCTGAGGAAAGGGGTTGTCCCCGGGAGGAGTGCGGTGGCCTGCTGGAGAGCATGGACCACTTCCTGCTTCAGTGCCCCTTTAACACAGAGGTGTACAACCAGGTGGGCGATTCCATCCATTGGCCCAGGTTAGCCGGTCTCTCCTATGCGGAGCGTAAAATCCTCCCCGTGGATTAGATGGGAACATTCTGGGTGACCTGCTGTATGAGAGGCTGGGCACAGGAAGGACCTCTCTCCTTAGTGTCCCTTGGTCTGTCCTCTCCCTCCTCGTGAAAGTGCGCTCTCTGGAGTATTAGAGGCTGAGCACGGGGAAGGCCTCTCTCCTTAGTGCCCCTTAGTCTGTACTCTCCCCCCCTGGTGAAGGAGCGCTCTCTGGAGTATGAGAAGCTGGGCACGGGGAGGACCTCTCTCCTTAGTGTCCCTTAGTCTGTCCTCTCCCCCCTGGTGAAGGTGCGCTCTCTGGAGTATGAGAGGCTGGGCACGGGGAGGACCTCTCTCCTTAGTGTCCCTTAGTCTGTCCTCTCCCCTCCTGGTGAAGGTGCGCTCTCTGGAGTATGAGAGGCTGGGCACGGGGAGGGCCTCTCTCCTTAGTGTCCCTTAGTCTGTCCTCTCCTCTCCTGGTGAAGGTGCGCTCTCTGGAGTATGAGGGGCTGGGCACGGGGAGGACCTCTCTCCTTAGTGTCCCTTAGTCTGTCCTCTCCCTCCTGGTGAAGGTGCGCTCTCTGGAGTATGAGAGGCTGGGCACGGGGAGGACCTCTCTCCTTAGTGTCCCTTAGTCTGTCCTCTCCCCTCCTGGTGAAGGTGCGCTCTCTGGAGTATGAGAGGCTGGGCACGGGAAGGGCCTTTCTCCTTAGTGCCCCTTAGTCTGTCCTCCCCCGTCGTGGTGAAGGTGCGCTCTCTGGAGTATGAGAGGCTGGGCACGGGGAGGGCCTCTCTTCTTAGTGTCCCTTAATCTGTTCTCCCCCATCCTGGTGAAGGTGCACTCTATGGAGTATGAGAGGCTAGGCACGGGGAGGACCTCTCTCCTTAGTGTCCCTTAGTCTGTCCTCTCCCCTCCTGGTGAAGGTGCGCTCTCTGGAGTATGAGAGGCTGGGCACGGGAAGGGCCTTTCTCCTTAGTGCCCCTTAGTCTGTCCTCCCCCCTCCTGGTGAAGGTGCGCTCTCTGGAGTATGAGAGGCTGGGCACGGGGAGGACCTCTCTCCTTAGTGTCCCTTAGTCTGTCCTCTCCCTCCTGGTGAAGCTGCGCTCTCTGGAGTATGAGAGGCTGGGCATGGGGAGAGCCTCTGTCCTTAGTGTCCCTTAGTCTGTCCTCTCCCTCCTGGTGAAGGTGCGCTCTCTGGAGTATGAGAGGCTGGGCACGGGGAAGGCCTCTCTCCTTAGTGCCCCTTAGTCTGTCCTCTCCCCCCCTGGTGAAGGTGCGCTCTCTGAATTATGAGAGGCTGGGCATGGGGAGGACCTCTCTACTTAAGGCCCCTTAGTCTGTCCTCTCCCACCTGGTGAAGGTGCGCTCTCTGGAGTATGAGAGGCTGGGCACGGGAAGGGCCTCTCCCCTTAGTGTCCCTTAGTCTGTCCTCTCCCCTCCTGGTGAAGGTGCGCTCTCTGGAGTATGAGAGGCTGGGAACGGGAAGGGCCTCTCTCCTTAGTGTCCCTTAGTCTGTCCTCTCCCCTCCTGGTGAAGGTGCGCTCTCTGCAGTATGAGAGGCTGGGCACGGGGAGGACCTCTCTACTAAAGGTCCCTTAGTCTGTCCTCTCCCCCCTGGTGAAGGTGCGCTCTCTGGAGTATGAGAGGCTGGGCACGGGGAGGGCCTCTCTCCTTAGTGTCCCTTAGTCTGTCCTCTCCCCTCCTGGTGAAGGTGCGCTTTCTGGAGTATGAGAGGCTGGGAACGGGAAGGGCCTCTCTCCTTAGTGTCCCTTAGTCTGTCCTCTCCCCTCCTGGTGAAGGTGCGCTCTCTGGAGTATGAGAGGCTGGGCACGGGGAGGACCTCTCTACTTAAGGTCCCGTAGTCTGTCCTCTCCCCCCTGGTGAAGGTGCGCTCTCTGGAGTATGAGAGGCTGGGCACGTGGAGGGCCTCTCTCCTTAGTGTCCCTTAGTATGTCCTCTCCCTACTGGGGAAGGTGCGCTCTCTGGAGTATGAGAGGCTGGGCACGGGGAGGACCTCTCTCCTTAGTGTCCCATAGTCTGTCCTCTCCCCTCCTGGTGAAGGTGCACTCTCTGGAGTATGAGAGACTGGGCACGGGGAGGACCACTCTCCTTAGTGTCCCTTAGTCTGTCCTCTCCCCTCCTGGTGAAGGTGCGCTCTCTGGAGTATGAGAGGCTGGGCACGGGGAGGACCTCTCTCCTTAGTGCCCCTTAGTCTGGTCTGTCCTCTCCCCTCGTGGTGAAGGTGCGCTCTCTGGAGTATGAGAGGCTGGGCACGGGGAGGATCTCTCTCCTTAGTGTCCATTAGTCTGTCCTCCCCCCTCCTGGTGAAGGTGCGCTCTCTGGAGTATGACAGGCTGGGCACGGGGAGGGCCTCTCTCCATTGTGCCCCTTAGTCTGTCTTCCCCCCTCCTGGTGAAGGTGCGCTCTCTGGAGTATGAGAGGCTGGGCACGGGGAGGACCTCTCTGCTTAGTGCCCCTTAGTCTGTCCTCTCCCCTCCTGGTGAAGGTGCGCTCTCTGGAGTATGAGAGGCTGGGCACGGGGAGGGCCTCTCTCCGCCTCTCTCCTTAGTGTCTCTTAGTCTGTCCTCCCCCTCCTGGTGAAGGTGCGCTCTCTGGAGTATGAGAGGCTGGGCATGGGGAGGGCCTCTCTCCTTAGTGTCCCTTAGTCTGTCCTCTCCCCTCCTTGTGAAGGTGCGCTCTCTGGAGTATGAGAGGCTGGGCACGGGGAGGGCCTCTCTCCTTAGTGTCCCTTAGTCTGTCCTCCCCCTCCTGGTGAAGGTGCGCTCTCTGGAGTATGAGAGGCTGGGCATGGGGAGGGCCTCTCTCCTTAGTGTCCCTTAGTCTGTCCTCTCCCCTCCTGGTGAAGGTGCGCTCTCTGGAGTATGAGAGGCTGGGCATGGGGAGGGCCTCTCTCCTTAGTGTCCCTTAGTCTGTCCTCTCCCCTCCTGGTGAAGGTGCGCTCTCTGGAGTATGAGAGGCTGGGCACATGGAGGGCCTCTCTCCTTAGTGTCCCTTAGTCTGTCCTCTCCCCCCTGGTGAAGGTGCGCTCTCTGGAGTAAGACAGGCTGGACACAGGGAGGACCTCTCCCTTTAGTGTCCCTTAGTCTGTCCTCCCCCCTCCTGGTGAAGGTGTGCTCTCTGGAGTATGAGAGGCTGGGCACGTGGAGGGCCTCTCTTCTTAGTGTCCCTTAGTCTGTCCTCTTCCCCCTGGTGAAGGTGCGATCTCTAGAGTATGAGTGGCTTGGCACGGGGAGGGCCTCTCTCCTTAGTGTCCCTTAGTCTGTCCTCTCCCCCCTGGTGAAGGTGCGCTCTCTGGAGTATGAGAGGCTGGGCACGGGAAGGGCTTCTCTCCTTAGTGTCCCTTAGTCTGTCCTCTCCCCCCTGGTGAAGGTGCGCTCTCTGGAGTATGAGAGGCTGGACACGGGGAGGACCTCTCTCCTTAGTGTCCCTTAGTCTGTCCCCCCCCCCTGGTGAAGGTGCGCTCTCTGGAGTATGAGAGGCTGGGCACGGGGAGGGCCTCTCTCCTTAGTGCTCCTTAGTCTGTCCTCTCCCCTCCTGGTAAAGGTGTGCTCCCTGGAGTATGAGAGGCTGGGCACGGGGAGGGCCTCTCTCCTTAGTGTCCCTTAGTCTGTCCTCTCCCCTCCTGGGGAAGGTGCGCTCTCTGGAGTATGAGAGGCTGGGCACGGGGAGGACCTCTCTCCTTAGTGTCCCTTAGTCTGTCCTCTCCCCCCTGGTGAAGGTGCGCTCTCTGGAGTATGAGAGGCTGGGCACGGGGAGGACCTCTCTCCTTAGTGTCCCTTAGTCTGTCCTCTCCCCTCCTGGTGAAGGTGCGCTCTCTGGAGTATGAGAGGCTGGGCACGGGGAGGACCTCTCTCCTTAGTGTCCCATAGTCTGTCCTCTCCCCTCCTGGTGAAGGTGCGCTCTCTGGTGTATGAGAGGCTGGGCATGGGGAGGGCTTCTCTCCTTAGTGTCCCTTAGTCTGTCCTCTCCCTCCCGGTGAAGGTGCGCTCTCTGGAGTATGAGAGGCTGGGCACGGGGAGGGCCTCTCTCCTTAGTGTCCCTTAGTCTGTCCTCTCCCCTCCTGGTGAAGGTGCGCTCTCTGGAGTATGAGAGGCTGGGCACGGAGAGGACCTCTCTCCTTAGTGTCCCTTAGTCTGTCCTCTCCCTCCTGGTGAAGGTGCGCTCTCTGGAGTATGAGAGGCTGGGCACGGGGAGGGCCTCTCTCCTTAGTGTCCCTTAGTCTGTCCTCTCTCCTCCTGGTGAAGGTGCGCTCTCTGTAGTATGAGAGGCTGGGCACGGGGAGGACCAATCTCCTTAGTGTCCCTTAGTCTGTCCTCTCCCCCCTTATGAGGGTGCGCTCTCTGGAGTATGAGAGGCTGGGCACGGGGAGGGCCTCTCTCCTTAGTGTCTATTAGTCTGTCCTCTCCCCCCCTGGTGAAGGTGCGGTCTCTGGAGTATGAGAGGCTGGGCACGGGGAGGGCCTCTCTCCTTAGTGTCCCTTAGTGTGTCCTCTCCCCCTGGTGAAGGTGCGCTCTCTGGAGTATGAGGGGCTGGGCACGGGGAAGACCTCTCTCCTTAGTGTCCCTTAGTCTGTCCTCTCCCCTCCTGGTGAAGGTGCGCTCTCTGGAGTATGAGAGGCTGGGCACGGGGAGGACCTCTCTCCTTAGTGTCCCTTAGTCTGTCCTCTCCCTCCTGGTGAAGGTGCGCTCTCTGGAGTATGAGAGGCTGGGCACCGGGAGGGCCTCTCTCCTTAGTGTCCCTTAGTCTGTCCTCTCCCTCCTGGTGAGGGTGCGCTGTCTGGAGTATGAGAGGCTGGGCACGGGGAGGACCTCTCTCCTTAGTGTCCCTTAGTCTGCCCTCTCCCCTCCTGGTGAAGGTGCGCTCTCTGGAGTATGAGAGGCTGGGCACGGGGAGGGCCTCTCTCCTTAGTGCCCCTTAGTCTGTCCTCTCCCCTCCTGGTGAAGGTGCGCTCTCTGGAGTATGAGAGGCTGGGCACAGGGAAGGGCCTCTCTCCTTAGTGTCCCTTAGTCTGTCCTCTCCCTCCTGGTGAGGGTGCGCTCTCTGGAGTATGAGAGGCTGGGCACAGGGACGGCCTCTCTCCTTAGTGCCCCTTAGTCTGTCCTCTCCCTCCTGGTGAGGGTGCGCTCTCTGGAGTACGAGAGGCTGGGCACGGGGAGGGCCTCTCTCCTTAGTGTCCCTTAGTCTGTCCTCTCCCTCCTGGTGAAGGTGCGCTCTCTGGAGTATGAGAGGCTGGGCACGGGGAGGACCTCTCTCCTTAGTGTCCCTTAGTCTGTCCTCTTCCCCCTGGTGAAGTTGCGCTCTCTGGAGTATGAGAGGCTGGGCACGGGGAGGGCCTCTCTCCTTAGTGTCCCTTAGTCTGTCCTCTCCCTCCTGGTGAAGGTGCGCTCTCTGGAGTATGAGAGGCTGGGCACGGGGAGGACCACTCTCCTTAGTGTCCCTTAGTCTGTCCTCTCCCCCCTGGTGAGGGTGCGCTCTCTGGAGTATGAGAGGCTGGGCACGGGGAGGGCCTCTCTCCTTAGTGTCTATTAGTCTGTCCTCTCCCCTCCTGGTGAAGGTGCGCTCTCTGGAGTATGAGAGGCTGGGCACAGGGAAGGGCCTCTCTCCTTAGTGTCCCTTAGTCTGTCCTCTCCCTCCTGGTGAAGGTGCGCTCTCTGGAGTGTGAGAGGCTGGGCACGGGGAGGACCTCTCTCCTTAGTGTCCCTTAGTCTGTCCTCTCCCACCTGGTGAAGGTGCGCTCTCTGGAGTATGAGAGGCTGGGCACGGGAAGGGCCTCTCTCCTTAGTGTCCCTTAGTATGTCCTCTCCCTACTGGGGAAGGTGCGCTCTCTGGAGTATGAGAGGCTGGGCACGGGGAGGACCTCTCTCCTTAGTGTCCCATAGTCTGTCCTCTCCCCTCCTGGTGAAGGTGCACTCTCTGGAGTATGAGAGACTGGGCACGGGGAGGACCACTCTCCTTAGTGTCCCTTAGTCTGTCCTCTCCCCTCCTGGTGAAGGTGCGCTCTCTGGAGTATGAGAGGCTGGGCACGGGGAGGACCTCTCTCCTTAGTGCCCCTTAGTCTGGTCTGTCCTCTCCCCTCGTGGTGAAGGTGCGCTCTCTGGAGTATGAGAGGCTGGGCACGGGGAGGATCTCTCTCCTTAGTGTCCATTAGTCTGTCCTCCCCCCTCCTGGTGAAGGTGCGCTCTCTGGAGTATGACAGGCTGGGCACGGGGAGGGCCTCTCTCCATTGTGCCCCTTAGTCTGTCTTCCCCCCTCCTGGTGAAGGTGCGCTCTCTGGAGTATGAGAGGCTGGGCACGGGGAGGACCTCTCTGCTTAGTGCCCCTTAGTCTGTCCTCTCCCCTCCTGGTGAAGGTGCGCTCTCTGGAGTATGAGAGGCTGGGCACGGGGAGGGCCTCTCTCCGCCTCTCTCCTTAGTGTCTCTTAGTCTGTCCTCCCCCTCCTGGTGAAGGTGCGCTCTCTGGAGTATGAGAGGCTGGGCATGGGGAGGGCCTCTCTCCTTAGTGTCCCTTAGTCTGTCCTCTCCCCTCCTTGTGAAGGTGCGCTCTCTGGAGTATGAGAGGCTGGGCACGGGGAGGGCCTCTCTCCTTAGTGTCCCTTAGTCTGTCCTCCCCCTCCTGGTGAAGGTGCGCTCTCTGGAGTATGAGAGGCTGGGCATGGGGAGGGCCTCTCTCCTTAGTGTCCCTTAGTCTGTCCTCTCCCCTCCTGGTGAAGGTGCGCTCTCTGGAGTATGAGAGGCTGGGCATGGGGAGGGCCTCTCTCCTTAGTGTCCCTTAGTCTGTCCTCTCCCCTCCTGGTGAAGGTGCGCTCTCTGGAGTATGAGAGGCTGGGCACATGGAGGGCCTCTCTCCTTAGTGTCCCTTAGTCTGTCCTCTCCCCCCTGGTGAAGGTGCGCTCTCTGGAGTAAGACAGGCTGGACACAGGGAGGACCTCTCCCTTTAGTGTCCCTTAGTCTGTCCTCCCCCCTCCTGGTGAAGGTGTGCTCTCTGGAGTATGAGAGGCTGGGCACGTGGAGGGCCTCTCTTCTTAGTGTCCCTTAGTCTGTCCTCTTCCCCCTGGTGAAGGTGCGATCTCTAGAGTATGAGTGGCTTGGCACGGGGAGGGCCTCTCTCCTTAGTGTCCCTTAGTCTGTCCTCTCCCCCCTGGTGAAGGTGCGCTCTCTGGAGTATGAGAGGCTGGGCACGGGAAGGGCCTCTCTCCTTAGTGTCCCTTAGTCTGTCCTCTCCCCCCTGGTGAAGGTGCGCTCTCTGGAGTATGAGAGGCTGGACACGGGGAGGACCTCTCTCCTTAGTGTCCCTTAGTCTGTCCCCCCCCCCTGGTGAAGGTGCGCTCTCTGGAGTATGAGAGGCTGGGCACGGGGAGGGCCTCTCTCCTTAGTGCTCCTTAGTCTGTCCTCTCCCCTCCTGGTAAAGGTGTGCTCCCTGGAGTATGAGAGGCTGGGCACGGGGAGGGCCTCTCTCCTTAGTGTCCCTTAGTCTGTCCTCTCCCCTCCTGGGGAAGGTGCGCTCTCTGGAGTATGAGAGGCTGGGCACGGGGAGGACCTCTCTCCTTAGTGTCCCTTAGTCTGTCCTCTCCCCCCTGGTGAAGGTGCGCTCTCTGGAGTATGAGAGGCTGGGCACGGGGAGGACCTCTCTCCTTAGTGTTTCTTAGTCTGTCCTCTCCCCTCCTGGTGAAGGTGCGCTCTCTGGAGTATGAGAGGCTGGGCACGGGGAGGACCTCTCTCCTTAGTGTCCCATAGTCTGTCCTCTCCCCTCCTGGTGAAGGTGCGCTCTCTGGTGTATGAGAGGCTGGGCATGGGGAGGGCTTCTCTCCTTAGTGTCCCTTAGTCTGTCCTCTCCCTCCCGGTGAAGGTGCGCTCTCTGGAGTATGAGAGGCTGGGCACGGGGAGGGCCTCTCTCCTTAGTGTCCCTTAGTCTGTCCTCTCCCCTCCTGGTGAAGGTGCGCTCTCTGGAGTATGAGAGGCTGGGCACGGAGAGGACCTCTCTCCTTAGTGTCCCTTAGTCTGTCCTCTCCCTCCTGGTGAAGGTGCGCTCTCTGGAGTATGAGAGGCTGGGTACGGGGAGGGCCTCTCTCCTTAGTGTCCCTTAGTCTGTCCTCTCTCCTCCTGGTGAAGGTGCGCTCTCTGTAGTATGAGAGGCTGGGCACGGGGAGGACCAATCTCCTTAGTGTCCCTTAGTCTGTCCTCTCCCCCCTTATGAGGGTGCGCTCTCTGGAGTATGAGAGGCTGGGCACGGGGAGGGCCTCTCTCCTTAGTGTCTATTAGTCTGTCCTCTCCCCCCCTGGTGAAGGTGCGGTCTCTGGAGTATGAGAGGCTGGGCACGGGGAGGGCCTCTCTCCTTAGTGTCCCTTAGTGTGTCCTCTCCCCCTGGTGAAGGTGCGCTCTCTGGAGTATGAGGGGCTGGGCACGGGGAAGACCTCTCTCCTTAGTGTCCCTTAGTCTGTCCTCTCCCCTCCTGGTGAAGGTGCGCTCTCTGGAGTATGAGAGGCTGGGCACGGGGAGGACCTCTCTCCTTAGTGTCCCTTAGTCTGTCCTCTCCCTCCTGGTGAAGGTGCGCTCTCTGGAGTATGAGAGGCTGGGCACCGGGAGGGCCTCTCTCCTTAGTGTCCCTTAGTCTGTCCTCTCCCTCCTGGTGAGGGTGCGCTGTCTGGAGTATGAGAGGCTGGGCACGGGGAGGACCTCTCTCCTTAGTGTCCCTTAGTCTGCCCTCTCCCCTCCTGGTGAAGGTGCGCTCTCTGGAGTATGAGAGGCTGGGCACGGGGAGGGCCTCTCTCCTTAGTGCCCCTTAGTCTGTCCTCTCCCCTCCTGGTGAAGGTGCGCTCTCTGGAGTATGAGAGGCTGGGCACAGGGAAGGGCCTCTCTCCTTAGTGTCCCTTAGTCTGTCCTCTCCCTCCTGGTGAGGGTGCGCTCTCTGGAGTATGAGAGGCTGGGCACAGGGACGGCCTCTCTCCTTAGTGCCCCTTAGTCTGTCCTCTCCCTCCTGGTGAGGGTGCGCTCTCTGGAGTACGAGAGGCTGGGCACGGGGAGGGCCTCTCTCCTTAGTGTCCCTTAGTCTGTCCTCTCCCTCCTGGTGAAGGTGCGCTCTCTGGAGTATGAGAGGCTGGGCACGGGGAGGACCTCTCTCCTTAGTGTCCCTTAGTCTGTCCTCTTCCCCCTGGTGAAGTTGCGCTCTCTGGAGTATGAGAGGCTGGGCACGGGGAGGGCCTCTCTCCTTAGTGTCCCTTAGTCTGTCCTCTCCCTCCTGGTGAAGGTGCGCTCTCTGGAGTATGAGAGGCTGGGCACGGGGAGGACCACTCTCCTTAGTGTCCCTTAGTCTGTCCTCTCCCCCCTGGTGAGGGTGCGCTCTCTGGAGTATGAGAGGCTGGGCACGGGGAGGGCCTCTCTCCTTAGTGTCTATTAGTCTGTCCTCTCCCCTCCTGGTGAAGGTGCGCTCTCTGGAGTATGAGAGGCTGGGCACAGGGAAGGGCCTCTCTCCTTAGTGTCCCTTAGTCTGTCCTCTCCCTCCTGGTGAAGGTGCGCTCTCTGGAGTGTGAGAGGCTGGGCACGGGGAGGACCTCTCTCCTTAGTGTCCCTTAGTCTGTCCTCTCCCACCTGGTGAAGGTGCGCTCTCTGGAGTATGAGAGGCTGGGCACGGGAAGGGCCTCTCTCCTTAGTGTCCCTTAGTCTGTCCTCTCCCCCCTGGTGAAGGTGCGCTCTCTGGAGTATGAGAGGCTGGACACGGGGAGGACCTCTCTCCTTAGTGTCCCTTAGTCTGTCCCCCCCCCCTGGTGAAGGTGCGCTCTCTGGAGTATGAGAGGCTGGGCACGGGGAGGGCCTCTCTCCTTAGTGCTCCTTAGTCTGTCCTCTCCCCTCCTGGTAAAGGTGTGCTCTCTGGAGTATGAGAGGCTGGGCACGGGGAGGGCCTCTCTCCTTAGTGTCCCTTAGTCTGTCCTCTCCCCTCCTGGGGAAGGTGCGCTCTCTGGAGTATGAGAGGCTGGGCACGGGGAGGACCTCTCTCCTTAGTGTCCCTTAGTCTGTCCTCTCCCCCCTGGTGAAGGTGCGCTCTCTGGAGTATGAGAGGCTGGGCACGGGGAGGACCTCTCTCCTTAGTGTCCCTTAGTCTGTCCTCTCCCCTCCTGGTGAAGGTGCGCTCTCTGGAGTATGAGAGGCTGGGCACGGGGAGGACCTCTCTCCTTAGTGTCCCATAGTCTGTCCTCTCCCCTCCTGGTGAAGGTGCGCTCTCTGGTGTATGAGAGGCTGGGCATGGGGAGGGCTTCTCTCCTTAGTGTCCCTTAGTCTGTCCTCTCCCTCCCGGTGAAGGTGCGCTCTCTGGAGTATGAGAGGCTGGGCACGGGGAGGGCCTCTCTCCTTAGTGTCCCTTAGTCTGTCCTCTCCCCTCCTGGTGAAGGTGCGCTCTCTGGAGTATGAGAGGCTGGGCACGGAGAGGACCTCTCTCCTTAGTGTCCCTTAGTCTGTCCTCTCCCTCCTGGTGAAGGTGCGCTCTCTGGAGTATGAGAGGCTGGGCACGGGGAGGGCCTCTCTCCTTAGTGTCCCTTAGTCTGTCCTCTCTCCTCCTGGTGAAGGTGCGCTCTCTGTAGTATGAGAGGCTGGGCACGGGGAGGACCAATCTCCTTAGTGTCCCTTAGTCTGTCCTCTCCCCCCTTATGAGGGTGCGCTCTCTGGAGTATGAGAGGCTGGGCACGGGGAGGGCCTCTCTCCTTAGTGTCTATTAGTCTGTCCTCTCCCCCCCTGGTGAAGGTGCGGTCTCTGGAGTATGAGAGGCTGGGCACGGGGAGGGCCTCTCTCCTTAGTGTCCCTTAGTGTGTCCTCTCCCCCTGGTGAAGGTGCGCTCTCTGGAGTATGAGGGGCTGGGCACGGGGAAGACCTCTCTCCTTAGTGTCCCTTAGTCTGTCCTCTCCCCTCCTGGTGAAGGTGCGCTCTCTGGAGTATGAGAAGCTGGGCACGGGGAGGACCTCTCTCCTTAGTGTCCCTTAGTCTGTCCTCTCCCTCCTGGTGAAGGTGCGCTCTCTGGAGTATGAGAGGCTGGGCACCGGGAGGGCCTCTCTCCTTAGTGTCCCTTAGTCTGTCCTCTCCCTCCTGGTGAGGGTGCGCTGTCTGGAGTATGAGAGGCTGGGCACGGGGAGGACCTCTCTCCTTAGTGTCCCTTAGTCTGTCCTCTCCCCTCCTGGTGAAGGTGCGCTCTCTGGAGTATGAGAGGCTGGGCACGGGGAGGGCCTCTCTCCTTAGTGCCCCTTAGTCTGTCCTCTCCCCTCCTGGTGAAGGTGCGCTCTCTGGAGTATGAGAGGCTGGGCACAGGGAAGGGCCTCTCTCCTTAGTGTCCCTTAGTCTGTCCTCTCCCTCCTGGTGAGGGTGCGCTCTCTGGAGTATGAGAGGCTGGGCACAGGGACGGCCTCTCTCCTTAGTGCCCCTTAGTCTGTCCTCTCCCTCCTGGTGAGGGTGCGCTCTCTGGAGTACGAGAGGCTGGGCACGGGGAGGGCCTCTCTCCTTAGTGTCCCTTAGTCTGTCCTCTCCCTCCTGGTGAAGGTGCGCTCTCTGGAGTATGAGAGGCTGGGCACGGGGAGGACCTCTCTCCTTAGTGTCCCTTAGTCTGTCCTCTTCCCCCTGGTGAAGTTGCGCTCTCTGGAGTATGAGAGGCTGGGCACGGGGAGGGCCTCTCTCCTTAGTGTCCCTTAGTCTGTCCTCTCCCTCCTGGTGAAGGTGCGCTCTCTGGAGTATGAGAGGCTGGGCACGGGGAGGACCACTCTCCTTAGTGTCCCTTAGTCTGTCCTCTCCCCCCTGGTGAGGGTGCGCTCTCTGGAGTATGAGAGGCTGGGCACGGGGAGGGCCTCTCTCCTTAGTGTCTATTAGTCTGTCCTCTCCCCTCCTGGTGAAGGTGCGCTCTCTGGAGTATGAGAGGCTGGGCACAGGGAAGGGCCTCTCTCCTTAGTGTCCCTTAGTCTGTCCTCTCCCTCCTGGTGAAGGTGCGCTCTCTGGAGTGTGAGAGGCTGGGCACGGGGAGGACCTCTCTCCTTAGTGTCCCTTAGTCTGTCCTCTCCCACCTGGTGAAGGTGCGCTCTCTGGAGTATGAGAGGCTGGGCACGGGGAGGGCCTCTCTCCTTAGTGTCCCTTAGTCTGTCCTCTCCCTCCTGGTGAGGGTGCGCTGTCTGGAGTATGAGAGGCTGGGCACGGGGAGGACCTCTCTCCTTAGTGTCCCTTAGTCTGTCCTCTCCCCTCCTGGTGAAGGTGCGCTCTCTGGAGTATGAGAGGCTGGGCACGGGGAGGGCCTCTCTCCTTAGTGCCCCTTAGTCTGTCCTCTCCCCTCCTGGTGAAGGTGCGCTCTCTGGAGTATGAGAGGCTGGGCACAGGGAAGGGCCTCTCTCCTTAGTGTCCCTTAGTCTGTCCTCTCCCTCCTGGTGAGGGTGCGCTCTCTGGAGTATGAGAGGCTGGGCACGGGGACGGCCTCTCTCCTTAGTGCCCCTTAGTCTGTCCTCTCCCTCCTGGTGAGGGTGCGCTCTCTGGAGTATGAGAGGCTGGGCACGGGGAGGACCTCTCTCCTTAGTGTCCCTTAGTCTGTCCTCTCCCTCCTGGTGAAGGTGCGCTCTCTGGAATATGAGAGGCTGGGCACGGGGAGGACCTCTCTCCTTAGTGCCCCTTAGTCTGTCCTCTCCCCTCCTGGTGAAGGTGCGCTCTCTGGAGTATGAGAGGCTGGGCACGGGGAGGACCTCTCTCCTTAGTGCCCCTTAGTCTGTCCTCTCCCCTCCTGGTGAAGGTGCACTCTCTGGAGTATGAGAGGCTGGGCACGGGAAGGACCTCTCTCCTTAGTGTCCCTTAGTCTGTCCTCTCCCCCCTGGTGAAGGTGCGCTCTCTGGAGTATGAGAGGCTGGGCACGGGGAGGGCCTCTCTCCTTAGTGCCCCTTAGTCTGTCCTCTCCCTCCTGGTGAAGGTGCGCTCTCTGGAGTATGAGAGGCTGGGCACGGGGAGGACCTCTCTCCTTAGTGTCCCTTAGTCTGTCCTCTCCCTCCTGGTGAAGGTGCGCTCTCTGGAGTATGAGAGGCTGGGCACGGGGAGGGCCTCTCTCCTTAGTGTCCCTTAGTCTGTCCTCTCCCTCCTGGTGAAGGTGCGCTCTCTGGAGTATGAGAGGCTGGGCACGGGGAGGGCCTCTCCCCTTAGTGTCCCTTAGTCTGTCCTCTCCCCCCTGGTGAAGGTGCGCTCTCTGGAGTATGAGAGGCTGGGCACGGGGAGGGCCTCTCTCCTTAGTGTCCCTTAGTCTGTCCTCTCCCCTCCTGGTGAAGGTGCGCTCTCTGGAGTATGAGAGGCTGGGCACGGGGAGGGCCTCTCTCCTTAGTGTCCCTTAGTCTGTCCTCTCCCTCCTGGTGAAGGTGCGCTCTCTGGAGTATGAGAGGCTGGGCACGGGGAGGGCGTCTCTCCTTAGTGTCCCTTAGTATGTCCTCTCCCTCCTGGTGAAGGTGCGCTCTCTGGAGTATGAGAGGCTGGGCACGGGGAGGACCTCTCTCCTTAGTGCCCCTTAGTCTGTCCTCTCCCTCCTGGTGAAGGTGCGCTCTCTGGAGTATGAGAGGCTGGGCACGGGGAGGACCTCTCTCCTTAGTGCCCCTTAGTCTGTCCTCTCCCTCCTGGTGAAGGTGCGCTCTCTGGAGTATGGGAGGCTGGGCACGGGGAGGGCCTCTCTCCTTAGTGTCCCTTAGTCTGTTCTCTCCCCCCTGGTGAAGGTGCGCTCTCTGGAGTATGAGAGGCTGGGCACGGGGAGGACCTCTCTCCTTAGTGTCCCTTAGTCTGTCCTCTCCCTCCTGGTGAAGGTGCGCTCTCTGGAGTATGAGAGGCTGGGCACGGGGAGGGCCTCTCTCCTTAGTGTCCCTTAGTCTGTCCTCTGCCTCCTGGTGAAGGTGCGCTCTCTGGAGTATGAGAGGCTGGGCACGGGGAGGACCTCTCTCCTTAGTGTCCCTTAGTCTGTCCTCTCCTCCTGGTGAAGGTGCGCTCTCTGGAGTATGAGAGGCTGGGCACGGGGAGGACCTCTCTCCTTAGTGTCCCTTAGCCTGTCGTCTCCGCTCCTGGTGTTGGGCTGATGCTGCACTGTAGATTTCTGTTTTGTTTTGAGGATCCGGTAGATGTGGGGCTTCAGGCGCCGAACTTGGGCTTTGTGGGAATAATAATAATTTCTGTAGTTTTTGAATTGTTGTGTTTTATATTATTATTATTATATTTTGGTGGTAGTAGAGGGGGTGAGTATGTGGGTCATTATGGACTATGGACAATGGGCACTGGGACTTGGAGGTGGAGGGGGGATGCTGCTGGGGAGAAAAAGGGGAAAAAAATAAAAATTTAAAACATTCCAAAAAAAAAGTCCAAAAAAAATTCCCAATAAAAAAAATTAAAATTATTGTCGTCATTGTTGATTTTGGTTAGTTTTATTGTATATAATATTTAGCATTTTCCTGGCATTGGACCGGCAGGGTCAGTTTTTAGTTTCTGTTATGATCCCGTGAGGGCCGTTTTCTCTTTGCATTATGTATATTGTGTCAGTGTGAGGCGCGAGGCGCGAGGCGCGAGGTGCGAGGTGATTTATGTTATGTTTTATACTTTCAGATAGAATAAAAGAGTTACAGGAGAAGTAGGACTGTCCACAATACGGACCGGCACATAAATTATATGGTTATTTTATCAGATGAAGATATAGAGAAATATAAAAAACCTAGAATTTATATTATATTACGTCCCTCTTCTCCTGTGCCCTATGACCCCAATATTAACCCCTTAACGACTTGGCCTTTTTTAGTTTTTTCACTTCCATTTTTCACTCACCACCTTCAAAAATCTATAACGTTTTTATTTTTCCATGTACAGAGCTGTGTGATGGCTTATTTTCTGCGTAACAAATTGCACTTCACAGTGACAGTATTTAATATTCCATGGCGTGTACTGGGAAGCGGGAAAAAAATTCCAAATGCAGTGAAAATGGGGAAAAAACACATTTGTGATGTTTTCTCGTGGGCTTGGATTCTACGGCTTTCACTGTGCGCCCCAAATGATGAGTCTACTTTATTATTTGGGTCGGTACGATTACCGGGATACCAAATTTGTACAGGTTTTATAATATTTTCATACATTTAAAAAAATTAAAACCTCCAGTGCAAAATTTTTTTTTAAAAATTTGGCGTTTGCTGGCGCCAATAACTTTTTCATGCTTTGGTGTACGGAGCTGTGGGTAGTGTCATTTTTTGCGAATTTTTATGGTGTTTTCATTGCTATAATTTTTGGGACTGTGGAACCTTTTGATCACTTTTTATTAATTTTTTTATATTTTTCAAAATGGCAAAAAAATACAATTTTCGACTTTGGACGCTATTTTCCGTTACGGGGTGAAACGCAGTGAAAAACCGTTAATATATTTTGATAGATCGGATATTTTCAGACGCGGTGATACCTGATGTGTTTATGATTTTTATACTACAGTATGGCAGTATATGTGGATTTTACTGCCCATGCATTACAATGCAATTAGCACATTGTAATAAATTGGTTAAAACGAAGTAGCCGCGGGTATTCGGAACACCCGAGGCTACCATGGCGACGGCGCGTATCAGGAAGGGGTTAACCCCACTGTGTCCTGAACTTTTACATTTTATAAAGCTGCCCCCAAACCTCACAATATAAGAAAAGATAAAAAGACCTGACAATCTACAGAAGACACAAGGCACAGAAGCGTCAGCTGCCAAAGTGACCAACGTAGACTGCAGTTATCTGTCTGTCCACAAGATGGCAGTAATGTCAGCAAGAAGGGGGGCGCGGCCTCTGCATTTATACTGTTATTAGCACAAATCCTCCATGTAATAAGAAAGACTCAGAATGAAAAGTGATGAAAGGAGAAAACTCTATCATCTCTACATAAATAATAATAATCTCCTCCTAGTGGTGATGTATAATCTGTATGTAGTGATCTCCCCCTAGTGGTGGTGTATAATGTGTATGTAGTGATCTCCTCCTAGTGGTGGTGTATAATGTGTATGTAGTGATCTCCTCCTAGTGGTGGTGTATAATCTGTATGTAGTGATCTCCCCTAGTGGTGGTGTATAATGTGTATGTAGTGATCTCCCCCTAGTGGTGGTGTATAATCTGTATGTAGTGATCTCCCCCTAGTGGTGGTGTATAATCTGTATGTAGTGACCTCCCCCTAGTGGTGGTGTATAATGTGTATGTAGTGATCTCCCCCTAGTGGTGGTGTATAATCTGTATGTAGTGATCTCCCTCTAGTGGTGGTGTATAATGTGTATGTAGTGATCTCCTCCTAGTGGTGGTGTATAATGTGTATGTAGTGATCTCCCCCTAGTGGTGGTGTATAATCTGTATGTAGTGATCTCCCTCTAGTGGTGGTGTATAATGTGTATGTAGTGATCTCCTCCTAGTGGTGGTGTATAATGTGTATGTAGTGATCTCCTCCTAGTGGTGGTGTATAATCTGTATGTAGTGATCTCCCCCTAGTGGTGGTGTATAATGTGTATGTAGTGATCTCCTCCTAGTGGTGGTGTATAATGTGTATGTAGTGATCTCCTCCTAGTGGTGGTGTATAATGTGTATGTAGTGATCTCCTCCTAGTGGTGGTGTATAATGTGTATGTAGTGATCTCCTCCTAGTGGTGGTGTATAATCTGTATGTAGTGAGCTCCTCCTAGTGGTGGTGTATAATCTGTATGTAGTGATCTCCTCCTAGTGGTGGTGTATAATCTGTATGTAGTGATCTCCCCCTAGTGGTGGTGTATAATCTGTATGTAGTGATCTCCCTCTAGTGGTGGTGTATAATGTGTATGTAGTGATCTCCTCCTAGTGGTGGTGTATAATGTGTATGTAGTGATCTCCTCCTAGTGGTGGTGTATAATCTGTATGTAGTGATCTCCCCCTAGTGGTGGTGTATAATGTGCATGTAGTGATCTCCTCCTAGTGGTGGTGTATAATGTGTATGTAGTGATCTCCTCCTAGTGGTGGTGTATAATGTGTATGTAGTGATCTCCTCCTAGTGGTGATGTATAATGTGTATGTAGTGATCTCCTCCTAGTGGTGGTGTATAATCTGTATGTAGTGAGCTCCTCCTAGTGGTGGTGTATAATCTGTATGTAGTGATCTCCTCCTAGTGGTGGTGTATAATCTGTATGTAGTGAGCTCTCCCTAGTGGTGGTGTATAATGTGTATGTAGTGAGCTCCCCCTAGTGGTGGTGTATAATCTGTATGTAGTGATCTCCCCCTAGTGGTGGTGTATAATCTGTATGTAGTGATCTCCCCCTAGTGATGGTGTATAATGTGTATGTAGTGATCTCCTCCTAGTGGTGGTGTATAATGTGTATGTAGTGATCTCCTCCTAGTGGTGGTGTATAATGTGTATGTAGTGATCTCCTCCTAGTGGTGGTGTATAATCTGTATGTAGTGATCTCCCCCTAGTGATGGTGTATAATGTGTATGTAGTGATCTCCTCCTAGTGGTGGTGTATAATGTGTATGTAGTGATCTCCTCCTAGTGGTGGTGTATAATGTGTATGTAGTGATCTCCTCCTAGTGGTGGTGTATAATCTGTATGTAGTGATCTCCCCCTAGTGGTGGTGTATAATGTGTATGTAGTGATCTCCTCCTAGTGGTGGTGTATAATGTGTATGTAGTGACCTCCCCCGTAGTGGTGGTGTATAATGTGTATGTAGTGATCTCCCCCTAGTGGTGGTGTATAATCTGGATGTAGTGAGCTCCCCCTAGTGGTGGTGTATAATCTGTATGTAGTGATCTCCTCCTAGTGGTGATGTATAATGTGTATGTAGTGATCTCCTCCTAGTGGTGGTGTATAATGTGTATGTAGTGATCTCCCCCTAGTGGTGGTGTATAATCTGTATGTAGTGATCTCCTCCTAGTGGTGGTGTATAATCTGTATGTAGTGATCTCCCCCTAGTGGTGGTGTATAATGTGTATGTAGTGATCTCCTCCTAGTGGTGGTGTATAATCTGTATGTAGTGATCTCCCCCTAGTGGTGGTGTATAATCTGTATGTAGTGATCTCCCCCTAGTGGTGGTGTATAATCTGTATGTAGTGATCTCCCCCTAGTGGTGGTGTATAATGTGTATGTAGTGATCTCCCCCCAGTGGTGGTGTATAATGTGTATGTAGTGATCTCCCCCTAGTGGTGGTGTATAATCTGTATGTAGTGATCTCCCCCTAGTGGTGGTGTATAATCTGTATGTAGTGATCTCCCCCCTAGTGGTGGTGTATAATGTGTATGTAGTGATCTCCCCCTAGTGGTGGTGTATAATCTGTATGTAGTGATCTCCCCCTAGTGGTGGTGTATAAGGTGTATGTAGTGATCTCCTCCTAGTGGTGGTGTATAATCTGTATGTAGTGATCTCCCCCTAGTGGTGGTGTATAATGTGTATGTAGTGATCTCCTCCTAGTGGTGGTGTATAATGTGTATGTAGTGATCTCCCCCTAGTGGTGGTGTATAATCTGTATGTAGTGATCTCCCCCTAGTGGTGGTGTATAATCTGTATGTAGTGATCTCCCCCTAGTGGTGGTGTATAATGTGTATGTAGTGATCTCCTCCTAGTGGTGGTGTATAATGTGTATGTAGTGATCTCCTCCTAGTGGTGGTGTATAATGTGTATGTAGTGATCTCCTCCTAGTGGTGGTGTATAATATGTATGTAGTGATCTCCTCCTAGTGGTGGTGTACAATGTGTATGTAGTGATCTCCCCCTAGTGGTGGTGTATAATCTGTATGTAGTGATCTCCCCCTAGTGGTGGTGTATAATCTGTATGTAGTGATCTCCCCCTAGTGGTGGTGTATAATGTGTATGTAGTGATCTCCTCCTAGTGGTGGTGTATAATCTGTATGTAGTGATCTCCTCCTAGTGGTGGTGTATAATCTGTATGTAGTGATCTCCTCCTAGTGGTGGTGTATAATGTGTATGTAGTGATCTCCCCCTAGTGGTGGTGTATAATCTGTATGTAGTGAGCGCCCCCTAGTGGTGGTGTATAATGTGTATGTAGTGATCTCCCCCTAGTGGTGGTGTATAATCTGTATGTAGTGATCTCCTCCTAGTGGTGGTGTATAATGTGTATGTAGTGATCTCCTCCTAGTGGTGGTGTATAATCTGTATGTAGTGATCTCCTCCTAGTGGTGGTGTATAATGTGTATGTAGTGATCTCCCCCTAGTGGTGGTGTATAATATGTATGTAGTGATCTCCCCCTAGTGGTGGTGTATAATGTGTATGTAGTGATCTCCCCCTAGTGGTGGTGTATAATCTGTACGTAGTGATCTCCCCCTAGTGGTGGTGTATAATATGTATGTAGTGATCTCCCCCTAGTGGTGGTGTATAATGTGTATGTAGTGATCTCCCCCTAGTGGTGGTGTATAATCTGTATGTAGTGATCTCCTCCTAGTGGTGGTGTATAATCTGTATGTAGTGATCTCCTCCTAGTGGTGGTGTATAATGTGTATGTAGTGATCTCCCCCTAGTGGTGGTGTATAATCTGTATGTAGTGATCTCCCCCTAGTGGTGGTGTATAATGTGTATGTAGTGATCTCCCCCTAGTGGTGGTGTATAATGTGAATGTAGTGATCTCCTCCTAGTGGTGGTGTATAATATGTATGTAGTGATCTCCTCCTAGTGGTGGTGTATAATGTGTATGTAGTGATCTCCTCCTAGTGGTGGTGTATAATGTGTATGTAGTGATCTCCCCCTAGTGGTGGTGTATAATGTGTATGTAGTGAGCTCCCCCTAGTGGTGGTGTATAATCTGTATGTAGTGATCTCCCCCTAGTGGTGGTGTATAATCTGTATGTAGTGATCTCCCACTAGTGGTGGTGCATAATCTGTATTTAGTGATCTCCTCCTAGTGGTGGTGTATAATCCGTATGTAGTGAGCTCCCCCTAGTGGTGGTGTGTAATCTGTATGTAGTGATCTCCTCCTAGTGGTGGTGTATAATCTGTATGTAGTGATCTCCACTCCCTAGTGGTGATGGATAATCTGTATGTAGTGATCTCCTCATAGTTCTGGTGTATAATCTGTATGTAGTGATCTCCTCCTAGTGGTGGTGTATAATCTATATGTAGTGAGCTCCCCCTAGTGGTGGTGTATAATGTGTATGTAGTGAGCTCCTCCTAGTGGTGGTGTATAATCTGTATGTAGTGATCTCCCACTAGTGGTGGTGTATAATATGTATGTAGTGATCTCCCACTAGTGGTGGTGTATAATCTGTATGTAGTGATCTCCTCCTAGTGGTGGTGTATAATCTATATGTAGTGAGCTCCCCCTAGTGGTGGTGTATAATGTGTATGTAGTGATCTCCTCCTAGTGGTGGTGTATAATCTGTATGTAGTGATCTCCCACTAGTGGTGGTGTATAATCTGTATGTAGTGATCTCCCCCTAGTTGTGGTGCATAATCTGTATTTAGTGATCTCCCCCTAGTGGTGGTGAATAATCTGTATTTAGTGATCTCCCCCTAGTGGTGGTGAATAATCTGTATGTAGTGAGCTCCTCCTAGTGGTGGTGTATAATGTGTATGTAGTGATCTCCTCCTAGTGGTGGTGTATAATGTGTATGTAGTGAGCTCCTCCTAGTGGTGGTGTATAATCAGTATGTAGTGAGCTCCTCCTAGTGGTGGTGTATAATCTGTATGTAGTGATCTCCCCCTAGTGGTGGTGTATAATGTGTATGTAGTGATCTCCCCCTAGTGGTGGTGTATAATCTGTATGTAGTGATCTCCTCCTAGTGGTGGTGTATAATCTGTATGTAGTGATCTCCCCCTAGTGGTGGTGTATAATGTGTATGTAGTGATCTCCCCCTAGTGGTGGTGTATAATGTGTATGTAGTGATCTCCCCCTAGTGTATAATCTGTATGTAGTGAGCTCCCCCTAGTGGTGGTGTATAATGTGTATGTAGTGATCTCCTCCTAGTGGTGGTGTATAATCTGTATGTAGTGATCTCCCCCTAGTGGTGGTGTATAATGTGTATGTAGTGATCTCCCCCTAGTGGTGGTGTATAATGTGTATGTAGTGATCTCCTCCTAGTGGTGGTGTATAATGTGTATGTAGTGATCTCCTCCTAGTGGTGGTGTATAATGTGTATGTAGTGATCTCCTCCTAGTGGTGGTGTATAATCTGTATGGAGTGAGCTCCCCCTAGTGGTGGTGTATAATCTGTATGTAGTGATCTCCTCCTAGTGGTGGTGTATAATCTGTTTGTAGTGAGCTCCCCCTAGTGGTGGTGTATAATCTGTATGTAGTGAGCTCCCCCTAGTGGTGGTGTATAATCTGTATGTAGTGAGCTCCCTCTAGTGGTGGTGTATAATCTGTATGTAGTGATCTCCTCCTAGTGGTGGTGTATAATCTGTATGTAGTGATCTCCCCCTAGTGGTGGTGTATAATCTGTATGTAGTGATCTCCTCCTAGTGGTGGTGTATAATCTGTATGTAGTGATCTCCCCCTAGTGGTGGTGTATAATCTGTATGTAGTGATCTCCCCCTAGTGGTGGTGTATAATCTGTATGTAGTGATCTCCCCCTAGTGGTGGTGTATAATCTTTATATAGTGATCTCCCCCTAGTGGTGGTGTATAATGTGTATGTAGTGATCTCCTCCTAGTGGTGGTGTATAATGTGTATGTAGTGATCTCCTCCTAGTAGTGTTGTATAATGTGTATGTAGTGATCTCCTCCTAGTGGTGGTGTATAATGTGTATGTAGTGATCTCCTCCTAGTGGTGGTGTATAGTCTGTATGTAGTGATCTCCTCCTAGTGGTGGTGTATAGTCTGTATGTAGTGATCTCCCCCTAGTGGTGGTGTATAATCTGTATGTAGTGATCTCCCCCTAGTGGTGGTGTATAATCTGTATGTAATGATATCCCCCTAGTGGTGGTGTATAATCTGTATGTAGTGATCTCCCCCTAGTGGTGGTGTATAATCTGTATGTAGTGATCTCCCCCTAGTGGTGGTGTATAATGTGTATGTAGTGATGTCCTCCTAGTGGTGATGTATAATGTGTATGTAGTGATGTCCTCCTAGTGGTGATGTATAATGTGTATGTAGTGATGTCCTCCTAGTGGTGATGTATAATGTGTATGTAGTGATCTCCCCCTAGTGGTGGTGTATAATCTGTATGTAGTGATCTCCCCCTAGTGGTGGTGTATAATCTGTATGTAGTGATCTCCCTCTAGTGGTGGTGTATAATCTGTATGTAGTGATCTCCTCCTAGTGGTGGTGTATAATGTGTATGTAGTGATCTCCCCCTAGTGGTGGTGTATAATCTGTATGTAGTGATCTCCTCCTAGTGGTGGTGTATAATGTGTATGTAGTGATCTCCCCCTAGTGGTGGTGTATAATCTGTATGTAGTGATCTCCTCCTAGTGGTGGTGTATAATCTGTATGTAGTGATCTCCCCCTAGTGGTGGTGTATAATCTTTATATAGTGATCTCCCCCTAGTGGTGGTGTATAATGTGTATGTAGTGATCTCCACCTAGTGGTGGTGTATAATGTGTATGTAGTGATCTCCCCCTAGTGGTGGTGTATAATCTGTATGTAGTGATCTCCTCCTAGTGGTGGTGTATAATGTGTATGTAGTGATCTCCCCCTAGTGGTGGTGTATAATGTGTATGTAGTGATCTCCCCCTAGTGGTGGTGTATAATGTGTATGTAGTGATCTCCCCCTAGTGGTGGTGTATAATGTGTATGTAGTGATCTCCTCCTAGTGGTGGTGTATAATGTGTATGTAGTGATCTCCCCCTAGTGGTGGTGTATAATGTGTATGTAGTGATCTCCCCCTAGTGGTGGTGTATAATGTGTATGTAGTGATCTCCCCCTAGTGGTGGTGTATAATGTGTATGTAGTGATCTCCTCCTAGTGGTGGTGTATAATGTGTATGTAGTGATCTCCCCCTAGTGGTGGTGTATAATGTGTATGTAGTGATCTCCTCCTAGTGGTGGTGTATAATGTGTATGTAGTGAGCTCCTCCTAGTGGTGGTGTATAATGTGTATGTAGTGAGCTCCTCCTAGTGGTGGTGTATAATCAGTATGTAGTGAGCTCCTCCTAGTGCTGGTGTATAATCTGTATGTAGTGATCTCCCCCTAGTGGTGGTGTATAATGTGTATGTAGTGATCTCCCCCTAGTGGTGGTGTATAATATGTATGTAGTGATCTCCTCCTAGTGGTGGTGTATAATCTGTATGTAGTGATCTCCCCCTAGTGGTGGTGTATAATGTGTATGTAGTGATCTCCCCCTAGTGTATAATCTGTATGTAGTGATCTCCCCCTAGTGGTGGTGTATAATCTGTATGTAGTGATCTCCTCCTAGTGGTGGTGTATAATCTGTATGTAGTGATCTCCCCCTAGTGGTGGTGTATAATGTATATGTAGTGATCTCCCCCTAGTGGTGGTGTATAATGTGTATGTAGTGATCTCCCCCTAGTGGTGGTGTATAATCTGTATGTAGTGATCTCCTCCTAGTGGTGGTGTATAATGTGTATGTAGTGATCTCCCCCTAGTGGTGGTGTATAATCTGTATGTAGTGATCTCCTCCTAGTGGTGGTGTATAATCTGTATGTAGTGATCTCCCCCTAGTGGTGGTGTATAATCTTTATATAGTGATCTCCCCCTAGTGGTGGTGTATAATGTGTATGTAGTGATCTCCACCTAGTGGTGGTGTATAATGTGTATGTAGTGATCTCCCCCTAGTGGTGGTGTATAATCTGTATGTAGTGATCTCCTCCTAGTGGTGGTGTATAATGTGTATGTAGTGATCTCCCCCTAGTGGTGGTGTATAATGTGTATGTAGTGATCTCCCCCTAGTGTATAATCTGTATGTAGTGAGCTCCCCCTAGTGGTGGTGTATAATGTGTATGTAGTGATCTCCTCCTAGTGGTGGTGTATAATCTGTATGTAGTGATCTCCCCCTAGTGGTGGTGTATAATGTGTATGTAGTGATCTCCCCCTAGTGGTGGTGTATAATGTGTATGTAGTGATCTCCTCCTAGTGGTGGTGTATAATGTGTATGTAGTGATCTCCTCCTAGTGGTGGTGTATAATGTGTATGTAGTGATCTCCTCCTAGTGGTGGTGTATAATGTGTATGTAGTGATCTCCTCCTAGTGGTGGTGTATAATCTGTATGGAGTGAGCTCCCCCTAGTGGTGGTGTATAATCTGTATGTAGTGATCTCCTCCTAGTGGTGGTGTATAATGTGTATGTAGTGATCTCCTCCTAGTGGTGGTGTATAATCTGTATGGAGTGAGCTCCCCCTAGTGGTGGTGTATAATCTGTATGTAGTGATCTCCTCCTAGTGGTGGTGTATAATGTGTATGTAGTGAGCTCCCCCTAGTGGTGGTGTATAATCTGTATGTAGTGAGCTCCCCCTAGTGGTGGTGTATAATCTGTATGTAGTGAGCTCCCTCTAGTGGTGGTGTATAATCTGTATGTAGTGATCTCCTCCTAGTGGTGGTGTATAATCTGTATGTAGTGATCTCCCCCTAGTGGTGGTGTATAATCTGTATGTAGTGATCTCCTCCTAGTGGTGGTGTATAATCTGTATGTAGTGATCTCCCCCTAGTGGTGGTGTATAATCTGTATGTAGTGATCTCCCCCTAGTGGTGGTGTATAATCTGTATGTAGTGATCTCCCCCTAGTGGTGGTGTATAATCTTTATATAGTGATCTCCCCCTAGTGGTGGTGTATAATGTGTATGTAGTGATCTCCTCCTAGTGGTGGTGTATAATGTGTATGTAGTGATCTCCTCCTAGTAGTGTTGTATAATGTGTATGTAGTGATCTCCTCCTAGTGGTGGTGTATAATGTGTATGTAGTGATCTCCTCCTAGTGGTGGTGTATAGTCTGTATGTAGTGATCTCCTCCTAGTGGTGGTGTATAGTCTGTATGTAGTGATCTCCCCCTAGTGGTGGTGTATAATCTGTATGTAGTGATCTCCCCCTAGTGGTGGTGTATAATCTGTATGTAATGATATCCCCCTAGTGGTGGTGTATAATCTGTATGTAGTGATCTCCCCCTAGTGGTGGTGTATAATCTGTATGTAGTGATCTCCCCCTAGTGGTGGTGTATAATGTGTATGTAGTGATGTCCTCCTAGTGGTGATGTATAATGTGTATGTAGTGATGTCCTCCTAGTGGTGATGTATAATGTGTATGTAGTGATCTCCCCCTAGTGGTGGTGTATAATCTGTATGTAGTGATCTCCCCCTAGTGGTGGTGTATAATCTGTATGTAGTGATCTCCCTCTAGTGGTGGTGTATAATCTGTATGTAGTGATCTCCTCCTAGTGGTGGTGTATAATGTGTATGTAGTGATCTCCCCCTAGTGGTGGTGTATAATCTGTATGTAGTGATCTCCTCCTAGTGGTGGTGTATAATGTGTATGTAGTGATCTCCCCCTAGTGGTGGTGTATAATCTGTATGTAGTGATCTCCTCCTAGTGGTGGTGTATAATCTGTATGTAGTGATCTCCCCCTAGTGGTGGTGTATAATCTTTATATAGTGATCTCCCCCTAGTGGTGGTGTATAATGTGTATGTAGTGATCTCCACCTAGTGGTGGTGTATAATGTGTATGTAGTGATCTCCCCCTAGTGGTGATGTATAATGTGTATGTAGTGATCTCCCCCTAGTGGTGGTGTATAATCTGTATGTAGTGATCTCCCCCTAGTGGTGGTGTATAATCTGTATGTAGTGATCTCCCTCTAGTGGTGGTGTATAATCTGTATGTAGTGATCTCCTCCTAGTGGTGGTGTATAATGTGTATGTAGTGATCTCCTCCTAGTGGTGGTGTATAATCTGTATGTAGTGAGCTCCTCCTAGTGGTGGTGTATAATCTGTATGTAGTGATCTCCTCCTAGTGGTGGTGTATAATCTGTATGTAGTGATCTCCCCCTAGTGGTGGTGTATAATCTGTATGTAGTGATCTCCCTCTAGTGGTGGTGTATAATGTGTATGTAGTGATCTCCTCCTAGTGGTGGTGTATAATGTGTATGTAGTGATCTCCTCCTAGTGGTGGTGTATAATCTGTATGTAGTGATCTCCCCCTAGTGGTGGTGTATAATGTGCATGTAGTGATCTCCTCCTAGTGGTGGTGTATAATGTGTATGTAGTGATCTCCTCCTAGTGGTGGTGTATAATGTGTATGTAGTGATCTCCTCCTAGTGGTGATGTATAATGTGTATGTAGTGATCTCCTCCTAGTGGTGGTGTATAATCTGTATGTAGTGAGCTCCTCCTAGTGGTGGTGTATAATCTGTATGTAGTGATCTCCTCCTAGTGGTGGTGTATAATGTGTATGTAGTGAGCTCTCCCTAGTGGTGGTGTATAATGTGTATGTAGTGATCTCCCCCTAGTGGTGGTGTATAATCTGTATGTAGTGATCTCCCCCTAGTGGTGGTGTATAATCTGTATGTAGTGATCTCCCCCTAGTGATGGTGTATAATGTGTATGTAGTGATCTCCTCCTAGTGGTGGTGTATAATGTGTATGTAGTGATCTCCTCCTAGTGGTGGTGTATAATGTGTATGTAGTGATCTCCTCCTAGTGGTGGTGTATAATCTGTATGTAGTGATCTCCCCCTAGTGATGGTGTATAATGTGTATGTAGTGATCTCCTCCTAGTGGTGGTGTATAATGTGTATGTAGTGATCTCCTCCTAGTGGTGGTGTATAATGTGTATGTAGTGATCTCCTCCTAGTGGTGGTGTATAATCTGTATGTAGTGATCTCCCCCTAGTGGTGGTGTATAATGTGTATGTAGTGATCTCCTCCTAGTGGTGGTGTATAATGTGTATGTAGTGACCTCCCCCGTAGTGGTGGTGTATAATGTGTATGTAGTGATCTCCCCCTAGTGGTGGTGTATAATCTGGATGTAGTGAGCTCCCCCTAGTGGTGGTGTATAATCTGTATGTAGTGATCTCCTCCTAGTGGTGATGTATAATGTGTATGTAGTGATCTCCTCCTAGTGGTGGTGTATAATGTGTATGTAGTGATCTCCCCCTAGTGGTGGTGTATAATCTGTATGTAGTGATCTCCTCCTAGTGGTGGTGTATAATCTGTATGTAGTGATCTCCCCCTAGTGGTGGTGTATAATGTGTATGTAGTGATCTCCTCCTAGTGGTGGTGTATAATCTGTATGTAGTGATCTCCCCCTAGTGGTGGTGTATAATCTGTATGTAGTGATCTCCCCCTAGTGGTGGTGTATAATCTGTATGTAGTGATCTCCCCCTAGTGGTGGTGTATAATGTGTATGTAGTGATCTCCCCCCAGTGGTGGTGTATAATGTGTATGTAGTGATCTCCCCCTAGTGGTGGTGTATAATCTGTATGTAGTGATCTCCCCCTAGTGGTGGTGTATAATCTGTATGTAGTGATCTCCCCCCTAGTGGTGGTGTATAATGTGTATGTAGTGATCTCCCCCTAGTGGTGGTGTATAATCTGTATGTAGTGATCTCCCCCTAGTGGTGGTGTATAAGGTGTATGTAGTGATCTCCTCCTAGTGGTGGTGTATAATCTATATGTAGTGAGCTCCCCCTAGTGGTGGTGTATAATGTGTATGTAGTGAGCTCCTCCTAGTGGTGGTGTATAATCTGTATGTAGTGATCTCCCACTAGTGGTGGTGTATAATATGTATGTAGTGATCTCCCACTAGTGGTGGTGTATAATCTGTATGTAGTGAGCTCCCCCTAGTGGTGGTGTATAATGTGTATGTAGTGATCTCCTCCTAGTGGTGGTGTATAATCTGTATGTAGTGATCTCCCACTAGTGGTGGTGTATAATCTGTATGTAGTGATCTCCCCCTAGTTGTGGTGCATAATCTGTATTTAGTGATCTCCCCCTAGTGGTGGTGAATAATCTGTATTTAGTGATCTCCCCCTAGTGGTGGTGAATAATCTGTATGTAGTGAGCTCCTCCTAGTGGTGGTGTATAATGTGTATGTAGTGATCTCCTCCTAGTGGTGGTGTATAATGTGTATGTAGTGAGCTCCTCCTAGTGGTGGTGTATAATCAGTATGTAGTGAGCTCCTCCTAGTGGTGGTGTATAATCTGTATGTAGTGATCTCCCCCTAGTGGTGGTGTATAATGTGTATGTAGTGATCTCCCCCTAGTGGTGGTGTATAATCTGTATGTAGTGATCTCCTCCTAGTGGTGGTGTATAATCTGTATGTAGTGATCTCCCCCTAGTGGTGGTGTATAATGTGTATGTAGTGATCTCCCCCTAGTGGTGGTGTATAATGTGTATGTAGTGATCTCCCCCTAGTGTATAATCTGTATGTAGTGAGCTCCCCCTAGTGGTGGTGTATAATGTGTATGTAGTGATCTCCTCCTAGTGGTGGTGTATAATCTGTATGTAGTGATCTCCCCCTAGTGGTGGTGTATAATGTGTATGTAGTGATCTCCCCCTAGTGGTGGTGTATAATGTGTATGTAGTGATCTCCTCCTAGTGGTGGTGTATAATGTGTATGTAGTGATCTCCTCCTAGTGGTGGTGTATAATGTGTATGTAGTGATCTCCTCCTAGTGGTGGTGTATAATCTGTATGGAGTGAGCTCCCCCTAGTGGTGGTGTATAATCTGTATGTAGTGATCTCCTCCTAGTGGTGGTGTATAATCTGTTTGTAGTGAGCTCCCCCTAGTGGTGGTGTATAATCTGTATGTAGTGAGCTCCCCCTAGTGGTGGTGTATAATCTGTATGTAGTGAGCTCCCTCTAGTGGTGGTGTATAATCTGTATGTAGTGATCTCCTCCTAGTGGTGGTGTATAATCTGTATGTAGTGATCTCCCCCTAGTGGTGGTGTATAATCTGTATGTAGTGATCTCCTCCTAGTGGTGGTGTATAATCTGTATGTAGTGATCTCCCCCTAGTGGTGGTGTATAATCTGTATGTAGTGATCTCCCCCTAGTGGTGGTGTATAATCTGTATGTAGTGATCTCCCCCTAGTGGTGGTGTATAATCTTTATATAGTGATCTCCCCCTAGTGGTGGTGTATAATGTGTATGTAGTGATCTCCTCCTAGTGGTGGTGTATAATGTGTATGTAGTGATCTCCTCCTAGTAGTGTTGTATAATGTGTATGTAGTGATCTCCTCCTAGTGGTGGTGTATAATGTGTATGTAGTGATCTCCTCCTAGTGGTGGTGTATAGTCTGTATGTAGTGATCTCCTCCTAGTGGTGGTGTATAGTCTGTATGTAGTGATCTCCCCCTAGTGGTGGTGTATAATCTGTATGTAGTGATCTCCCCCTAGTGGTGGTGTATAATCTGTATGTAATGATATCCCCCTAGTGGTGGTGTATAATCTGTATGTAGTGATCTCCCCCTAGTGGTGGTGTATAATCTGTATGTAGTGATCTCCCCCTAGTGGTGGTGTATAATGTGTATGTAGTGATGTCCTCCTAGTGGTGATGTATAATGTGTATGTAGTGATGTCCTCCTAGTGGTGATGTATAATGTGTATGTAGTGATGTCCTCCTAGTGGTGATGTATAATGTGTATGTAGTGATCTCCCCCTAGTGGTGGTGTATAATCTGTATGTAGTGATCTCCCCCTAGTGGTGGTGTATAATCTGTATGTAGTGATCTCCCTCTAGTGGTGGTGTATAATCTGTATGTAGTGATCTCCTCCTAGTGGTGGTGTATAATGTGTATGTAGTGATCTCCCCCTAGTGGTGGTGTATAATCTGTATGTAGTGATCTCCTCCTAGTGGTGGTGTATAATGTGTATGTAGTGATCTCCCCCTAGTGGTGGTGTATAATCTGTATGTAGTGATCTCCTCCTAGTGGTGGTGTATAATCTGTATGTAGTGATCTCCCCCTAGTGGTGGTGTATAATCTTTATATAGTGATCTCCCCCTAGTGGTGGTGTATAATGTGTATGTAGTGATCTCCACCTAGTGGTGGTGTATAATGTGTATGTAGTGATCTCCCCCTAGTGGTGGTGTATAATCTGTATGTAGTGATCTCCTCCTAGTGGTGGTGTATAATGTGTATGTAGTGATCTCCCCCTAGTGGTGGTGTATAATGTGTATGTAGTGATCTCCCCCTAGTGGTGGTGTATAATGTGTATGTAGTGATCTCCCCCTAGTGGTGGTGTATAATGTGTATGTAGTGATCTCCTCCTAGTGGTGGTGTATAATGTGTATGTAGTGATCTCCCCCTAGTGGTGGTGTATAATGTGTATGTAGTGATCTCCCCCTAGTGGTGGTGTATAATGTGTATGTAGTGATCTCCCCCTAGTGGTGGTGTATAATGTGTATGTAGTGATCTCCTCCTAGTGGTGGTGTATAATGTGTATGTAGTGATCTCCCCCTAGTGGTGGTGTATAATGTGTATGTAGTGAGCTCCTCCTAGTGGTGGTGTATAATGTGTATGTAGTGAGCTCCTCCTAGTGGTGGTGTATAATGTGTATGTAGTGAGCTCCTCCTAGTGGTGGTGTATAATCAGTATGTAGTGAGCTCCTCCTAGTGCTGGTGTATAATCTGTATGTAGTGATCTCCCCCTAGTGGTGGTGTATAATGTGTATGTAGTGATCTCCCCCTAGTGGTGGTGTATAATATGTATGTAGTGATCTCCTCCTAGTGGTGGTGTATAATCTGTATGTAGTGATCTCCCCCTAGTGGTGGTGTATAATGTGTATGTAGTGATCTCCCCCTAGTGTATAATCTGTATGTAGTGATCTCCCCCTAGTGGTGGTGTATAATCTGTATGTAGTGATCTCCTCCTAGTGGTGGTGTATAATCTGTATGTAGTGATCTCCCCCTAGTGGTGGTGTATAATGTATATGTAGTGATCTCCCCCTAGTGGTGGTGTATAATGTGTATGTAGTGATCTCCCCCTAGTGGTGGTGTATAATCTGTATGTAGTGATCTCCTCCTAGTGGTGGTGTATAATGTGTATGTAGTGATCTCCCCCTAGTGGTGGTGTATAATCTGTATGTAGTGATCTCCTCCTAGTGGTGGTGTATAATCTGTATGTAGTGATCTCCCCCTAGTGGTGGTGTATAATCTTTATATAGTGATCTCCCCCTAGTGGTGGTGTATAATGTGTATGTAGTGATCTCCTCCTAGTGGTGGTGTATAATGTGTATGTAGTGATCTCCCCCTAGTGGTGGTGTATAATGTGTATGTAGTGATCTCCCCCTAGTGTATAATCTGTATGTAGTGAGCTCCCCCTAGTGGTGGTGTATAATGTGTATGTAGTGATCTCCTCCTAGTGGTGGTGTATAATCTGTATGTAGTGATCTCCCCCTAGTGGTGGTGTATAATGTGTATGTAGTGATCTCCCCCTAGTGGTGGTGTATAATGTGTATGTAGTGATCTCCTCCTAGTGGTGGTGTATAATGTGTATGTAGTGATCTCCTCCTAGTGGTGGTGTATAATGTGTATGTAGTGATCTCCTCCTAGTGGTGGTGTATAATGTGTATGTAGTGATCTCCTCCTAGTGGTGGTGTATAATCTGTATGGAGTGAGCTCCCCCTAGTGGTGGTGTATAATCTGTATGTAGTGATCTCCTCCTAGTGGTGGTGTATAATCTGTTTGTAGTGAGCTCCCCCTAGTGGTGGTGTATAATCTGTATGTAGTGAGCTCCCCCTAGTGGTGGTGTATAATCTGTATGTAGTGAGCTCCCTCTAGTGGTGGTGTATAATCTGTATGTAGTGATCTCCTCCTAGTGGTGGTGTATAATCTGTATGTAGTGATCTCCCCCTAGTGGTGGTGTATAATCTGTATGTAGTGATCCCTCCTAGTGGTGGTGTATAATCTGTATGTAGTGATCTCCCCCTAGTGGTGGTGTATAATCTGTATGTAGTGATCTCCCCCTAGTGGTGGTGTATAATCTGTATGTAGTGATCTCCCCCTAGTGGTGGTGTATAATCTTTATATAGTGATCTCCCCCTAGTGGTGGTGTATAATGTGTATGTAGTGATCTCCTCCTAGTGGTGGTGTATAATGTGTATGTAGTGATCTCCTCCTAGTAGTGTTGTATAATGTGTATGTAGTGATCTCCTCCTAGTAGTGTTGTATAATCTGTATGTAGTGATCTCCTCCTAGTAGTGTTGTATAATGTGTATGTAGTGATCTCCTCCTAGTAGTGTTGTATAATCTGTATGTAGTGATCTCCTCCTAGTGGTGGTGTATAATCTGTATGTAGTGATCTCCTCCTAGTGGTGGTGTATAATGTGTATGTAGTGATCTCCTCCTAGTGGTGGTGTATAATGTGTATGTAGTGATCTCCTCCTAGTGGTGGTGTATAGTCTGTATGTAGTGATCTCCTCCTAGTGGTGGTGTATAGTCTGTATGTAGTGATCTCCCCCTAGTGGTGGTGTATAATCTGTATGTAGTGATCTCCCCTAGTGGTGGTGTATAATCTGTATGTAATGATATCCCCCTAGTGGTGGTGTATAATCTGTATGTAGTGATCTCCCCTAGTGGTGGTGTATAATCTGTATGTAGTGATCTCCCCCTAGTGGTGGTGTATAATGTGTATGTAGTGATGTCCTCCTAGTGGTGATGTATAATGTGTATGTAGTGATGTCCTCCTAGTGGTGATGTATAATGTGTATGTAGTGATGTCCTCCTAGTGGTGATGTATAATGTGTATGTAGTGATCTCCCCCTAGTGGTGGTGTATAATCTGTATGTAGTGATCTCCCCCTAGTGGTGGTGTATAATCTGTATGTAGTGATCTCCCTCTAGTGGTGGTGTATAATCTGTATGTAGTGATCTCCTCCTAGTGGTGGTGTATAATGTGTATGTAGTGATCTCCCCCTAGTGGTGGTGTATAATGTGTATGTAGTGATCTCCTCCTAGTGGTGGTGTATAATGTGTATGTAGTGATCTCCCCCTAGTGGTGGTGTATAATGTGTATGTAGTGATCTCCTCCTAGTGGTGGTGTATAATGTGTATGTAGTGAGCTCCTCCTAGTGGTGGTGTATAATGTGTATGTAGTGAGCTCCTCCTAGTGGTGGTGTATAATCAGTATGTAGTGAGCTCCTCCTAGTGGTGGTGTATAATCTGTATGTAGTGATCTCCCCCTAGTGGTGGTGTATAATGTGTATGTAGTGATCTCCCCCTAGTGGTGGTGTATAATATGTATGTAGTGATCTCCTCCTAGTGTTGGTGTATAATGTGTATGTAGTGATCTCCCCCTAGTGGTGGTGTATAATGTGTATGTAGTGATCTCCCCCTAGTGTATAATCTGTATGTAGTGATCTCCCCTAGTGGTGGTGTATAATCTGTATGTAGTGATCTCCTCCTAGTGGTGGTGTATAATCTGTATGTAGTGATCTCCCCCTAGTGGTGGTGTATAATGTGTATGTAGTGATCTCCCCCTAGTGGTGGTGTATAATGTGTATGTAGTGATCTCCCCCTAGTGGTGGTGTATAATCTGTATGTAGTGATCTCCTCCTAGTGGTGGTGTATAATGTGTATGTAGTGATCTCCCCCTAGTGGTGGTGTATAATCTGTATGTAGTGATCTCCTCCTAGTGGTGGTGTATAATCTGTATGTAGTGATCTCCCCCTAGTGGTGGTGTATAATCTTATATAGTGATCTCCCCCTAGTGGTGGTGTATAATGTGTATGTAGTGATCTCCACCTAGTGGTGGTGTATAATGTGTATGTAGTGATCTCCCCCTAGTGGTGGTGTATAATCTGTATGTAGTGATCTCCCCCTAGTGGTGGTGTATAATGTGTATGTAGTGATCTCCCCCTAGTGGTGGTGTATAATGTGTATGTAGTGATCTCCCCCTAGTGGTGGTGTATAATGTGTATGTAGTGATCTCCCCCTAGTGGTGGTGTATAATGTGTATGTAGTGATCTCCTCCTAGTGGTGGTGTATAATGTGTATGTAGTGATCTCCCCCTAGTGGTGGTGTATAATGTGTATGTAGTGATCTCCTCCTAGTGGTGGTGTATAATGTGTATGTAGTGAGCTCCTCCTAGTGGTGGTGTATAATGTGTATGTAGTGAGCTCCTCCTAGTGGTGGTGTATAATCAGTATGTAGTGAGCTCCTCCTAGTGGTGGTGTATAATCTGTATGTAGTGATCTCCCCCTAGTGGTGGTGTATAATGTGTATGTAGTGATCTCCCCCTAGTGGTGGTGTATAATATGTATGTAGTGATCTCCTCCTAGTGGTGGTGTATAATCTGTATGTAGTGATCTCCCCCTAGTGGTGGTGTATAATGTGTATGTAGTGATCTCCCCCTAGTGGTGGTGTATAATGTGTATGTAGTGATCTCCCCCTAGTGTATAATCTGTATGTAGTGATCTCCCCCTAGTGGTGGTGTATAATCTGTATGTAGTGATCTCCTCCTAGTGGTGGTGTATAATCTGTATGTAGTGATCTCCCCTAGTGGTGGTGTATAATGTGTATGTAGTGATCTCCCCCTAGTGGTGGTGTATATGTGTATGTAGTGATCTCCCCCTAGTGGTGGTGTATAATGTGTATGTAGTGATCTCCCCCTAGTGGTGGTGTATAATGTGTATGTAGTGATCTCCTCCTAGTGGTGGTGTATAATGTGTATGTAGTGATCTCCTCCTAGTGGTGGTGTATAATGTGTATGTAGTGATCTCCCCCTAGTGGTGGTGTATAATGTGTATGTAGTGATCTCCCCCTAGTGGTGGTGTATAATGTGTATGTAGTGATCTCCTCCTAGTGGTGGTGTATAATCTGTATGGAGTGAGCTCCCCTAGTGTGGTGTATAATGTGTATGTAGTGAGCTCCCCCTAGTGGTGGTGTATAATGTGTATGTAGTGATCTCCTCCTAGTGGTGGTGTATAATGTGTATGTAGTGATCTCCCCCTAGTGGTGATGTATAATCTGTATGTAGTGATCTCCCCCTAGTGGTGGTGTATAATCTGTATGTAGTGAGCTCCCCTAGTGGTGGTGTATAATGTGTATGTAGTGATCTCCTCCTAGTGGTGGTGTATAATGTGTATGTAGTGAGCTCCCCCTAGTGGTGGTGTATAATGTGTATGTAGTGATCTCCTCCTAGTGGTGGTGTATAATGTGTATGTAGTGAGCTCCCCCTAGTGGTGGTGTATAATGTGTATGTAGTGATCTCCCCCTAGTGGTGGTGTATAATCTGTATGTAGTGATCCCCCCCTAGTGGTGGTGTATAATCTGTATGTAGTGATCTTCCCCTAGTGGTGGTGTATAATCTGTATGTAGTGATCTCCTCCTAGTGGTGGTGTATAATGTGTATGTAGTGATCTCCCCCTAGTGGTGGTGTATAATGTGTATGTAGTGATCTCCCCCTAGTGGTGGTGTATAATCTGTATGTAGTGATCTCCCCCTAGTGGTGGTGTATAATGTGTATGTAGTGATCTCCCCCTAGTGGTGATGTATAATCTGTATGTAGTGATCTCCCCCTAGTGGTGGTGTATAATGTGTATGTAGTGATCTCCCCCTAGTGGTGGTGTATAATGTGTATGTAGTGATCTCCCCTAGTGGTGGTGTATAATCTGTATGTAGTGATCTCCCCTAGTGGTGGTGTATAATGTGTATGTAGTGATCTCCCCCTAGTGGTGGTGTATAATCTGTATGTAGTGATCTCCCCCTAGTGGTGGTGTATAATCTGTATGTAGTGATCTCCTCCTAGTGGTGGTGTATAATCTGTATGTAGTGATCTCCTCCTAGTGGTGGTGTATAATCTGTATGTAGTGATCTCCTCCTAGTGGTGATGTATAATGTGTATGTAGTGAGCTCCCCCTAGTGGTGGTGTATAATCTGTATGTAGTGATCCCTCCTAGTGGTGGTGTATAATCTGTATGTAGTGATCTCCTCCTAGTGGTGATGTATAATCTGTATGTAGTGATCTCCTCCTAGTGGTGATGTATAATGTGTATGTAGTGAGCTCCCCCTAGTGGTGGTGTATAATCTGTATGTAGTGATCCCTCCTAGTGGTGGTGTATAATCTGTATGTAGTGATCTCCCCTAGTGGTGGTGTATAATGTGTATGTAGTGATCTCCCCCTAGTGGTGGTGTATAATCTGTATGTAGTGATCTCCTCCTAGTGGTGATGTATAATCTGTATGTAGTGATCTCCTCCTAGTGGTGATGTATAATCTGTATGTAGTGATCTCCTCCTAGTGGTGGTGTATAATCTGTATGTAGTGATCTCCTCCTAGTGGTGATGTATAATCTGTATGTAGTGATCTCCTCCTAGTGGTGATGTATAATGTGTATGTAGTGAGCTCCCCCTAGTGGTGGTGTATAATCTGTATGTAGTGATCTCCTCCTAGTGGTGGTGTATAATCTGTATGTAGTGATCTCCTCCTAGTGGTGATGTATAATGTGTATGTAGTGATCTCCTCCTAGTGGTGATGTATAATGTGTATGTAGTGAGCTCCCCCTAGTGGTGGTGTATAATCTGTATGTAGTGATCCCTCCTAGTGGTGGTGTATAATCTGTATGTAGTGAGCTCCCCCTAGTGGTGGTGTATAATGTGTATGTAGTGATCTCCCCCTAGTGGTGGTGTATAATGTGTATGTAGTGATCTCCTCCTAGTGGTGGTGTATAATGTGTATGTAGTGATCTCCTCCTAGTGGTGGTGTATAATCTGTATGTAGTGATCTCCCCCTAGTGGTGGTGTATAATGTGTATGTAGTGATCTCTCCCTAGTGGTGGTGTATAATCTGTATGTAGTGATCTCCTCCTAGTGGTGGTGTATAATCTGTATGTAGTGATCTCCTCCTAGTGGTGGTGTATAATGTGTATGTAGTGATCTCCTCCTAGTGGTGGTGTATAATGTGTATGTAGTGATCTCCTCCTAGTGGTGGTGTATAATGTGTATGTAGTGATCTCCTCCTAGTGGTGGTGTATAATGTGTATGTAGTGATCTCCCCCTAGTGGTGGTGTATAATGTGTATGTAGTGATCTCCCCCTAGTGGTGGTGTATAATGTGTATGTAGTGATCTCCCCCTAGGGGTGGTGTATAATGTGTATGTAGTGATCTCCCCCTAGTGGTGATGTATAATCTGTATGTAGTGATCTCCCCCTAGTGGTGGTGTATAATGTGTATGTAGTGATCTCCCCCTAGTGGTGGTGTATAATCTGTATGTAGTGATCTCCCCCTAGTGGTGGTGTATAATGTGTATGTAGTGATCTCCTCCTAGTGGTGGTGTATAATGTGTATGTAGTGATCTCCTCCTAGTGGTGGTGTATAATCTGTATGTAGTGATCTCCCCCTAGTGGTGGTGTATAATGTGTATGTAGTGATCTCCCCCTAGTGGTGATGTATAATCTGTATGTAGTGATCTCCTCCTAGTGGTGGTGTATAATGTGTATGTAGTGAGCTCCCCCTAGTGGTGATGTATAATCTGTATGTAGTGATCTCCCCCTAGTGGTGGTGTATAATCTGTATGTAGTGATCTCCCCCTAGTGGTGGTGTATAATGTGTATGTAGTGATCTCCTCCTAGTGGTGGTGTATAATGTGTATGTAGTGATCTCCTCCTAGTGGTGGTGTATAATGTGTATGTAGTGATCTCCTCCTAGTGGTGGTGTATAATGTGTATGTAGTGATCTCCCCCTAGTGGTGGTGTATAATCTGTATGTAGTGATCTCCTCCTAGTGGTGGTGTATAATGTGTATGTAGTGATCTCCTCCTAGTGGTGGTGTATAATGTGTATGTAGTGATCTCCCCCCTAGTGGTGGTGTATAATGTGTATGTAGTGATCTCCCCCTAGTGGTGGTGTATAATGTTATGTAGTGATCTCCCCCTAGTGGTGGTGTATAATCTGTATGTAGTGATCTCCCCCTAGTGGTGGTGTATAATCTGTATGTAGTGATCTCCCCCTAGTGGTGGTGTATAATGTGTATGTAGTGATCTCCTCCTAGTGGTGGTGTATAATCTGTATGTAGTGATCTCCCCCTAGTGGTGGTGTATAATGTGTATGTAGTGAGCTCCCCCTAGTGGTGATGTATAATCTGTATGTAGTGATCTCCTCCTAGTGGTGGTGTATAATGTGTATGTAGTGATCTCCTCCTAGTGGTGGTGTATAATCTGTATGTAGTGAGCTCCCCCTAGTGGTGGATATAGATACAGGATATTTGTGGCCTCTCTCTTTATTACACCAGTCACTATATGCAGTTACAGTCACTTGTTACCACGTTACTGACAAGTACATAATAAATGATGGCACACGGTCTGTGGGGGTCCTGGGGGTCCCGGGAGGGGGAGGGAGGTCTCCTGTGTTATG